>NC_051177.1:28063310-28170882 GCF_013339695.2 Rhipicephalus sanguineus | reverse complement strand
CTGCCACGCGAGAGGGGGTCTGCACACTTGTGATCGCACCTGTACATATCGCGTTGAGAGCACGAAGGTCACTTGGCTCACTGCAGCGGCCGCTTTTGCGAAAGGAGCGCGGTGCTCACGCAGAAATAAGTTACAAATGTGACAGTTAGTTCGCTCTCATCCTGTGTAGGTTCGTTACGTGCGTCCTTTCTGCTTGAGCAGCGCGTTGCAAGTTTCGAGCTGCTTGCCGTTCTATGCGTGACATTACATTTGTTGCTGTAGCATTCATTCCTTCGCCCTTGGAGCGAAAGAATGCGCAATAAACGCTCAACTACGTCTGTGAAGACACGTTTCACTTTCGTGTTATACCGATTCCTATGACAGAGGGATCAGCCATGTTTTTCGACACAATTCACAAGCGGTTCGCAATAGCGTAAGAATGAATAGATACCAACTGGCCCAAGCAAGTACTCTTATATGTTAAATGCGATTTTAATGAGATTATCGTGGGCTACGCGAATAGCCTTGTGCATGTTATAACTCACGCGATCAACGGAAATCACGCTGGAATCTTCGCGTGTATAGAAGCCAAAAAAACTTAGAGGACGCTTGAGCTTCGACTTCAAGAGTAGAACGCGATAGCGTAATCGGGCCCCGTGCGCATCGCCTACTCAACTGCTAGCCTGGCTTCGGTTCTCGGTGCATGCCTCAACCGTGCTGCAAGGAAACCAAGAAGTGAGGAAACTAACGTCTGTGCGCGTAACATTGGCCTTTCCGAACTACTCTAAAATGCCTACAGCAAGTATATGTAGATGCATACATGTAGATCCTGTACTGCTGGCTCACACCCACTCAGGGGGATTGGCCAAGAATCGGGTAGCCTAGAAAAAATGTTTAAAAACTAGAAATACATTTGCGAGGTGCCCACTACGCCATGATTCATCGTTTGTGAATCAGCGAAGGGCCCACTACGCGTCCGTAAGACAACACGCGAACCTAAGCAGCTGTTCTCTTTGTTGATGCTTTAGCTACTTATGATGACGATTAAATATGCCTGAGCGCTTTGTAATGGGTGCGCCTTTTAAAACTAACACTCGTTGCGCAATTCACATGTTTTGACGCCTGGTGCGATTCTACGCTCCTGCCGCGCAATATCACATGCGTTAAGGAGACTCCTTCCACTCAGGCGCGTAGCCAGGAATTTTTTTCGGGGGGCGGGGGGCCCACTTGCTGGAAATTTTGACTATTTAAGAAAAACACCTATTTTTTATTATTTATTTTTGGTCAAAACACCCACTTCACAAAAATTTCAAAGGGAGGGCTAGCGCCCCCCCCCCCCCCCCCCGGCTACGGGACTGCTCCCACTGCATGAGATTCATATAGTGTTTTTTTTTTAAAAATGCGAAGCACTTCTTAGCGAACCTTTGGCACTTCGAGCGTTTCCATCTACGTATCTACCTATCTATCTATCTATAGCCGCCTACGTGTGGGTGCCCTCGTGATCGCCTCCTTAACTTGGTGTAGACCAAAATTGGCATGGGAGGGTAAGAGGATTTGACGAATATGACGTTCGGGTCATGACACGAATAACGTGAAAATCCTGTCGCGTACGTCGTCAAACCCTTTCCTTCAGACACGTGTGGCACATACCCGTTTACCACGGTCCACGGTGTACGGGTATGCGCCACAGGTGATTGACAGTTTATATCTACCCAGGAGCGGCGAGAACAGACATTGGCATTTAAATGAGAGAGCGTTAAGAAAAACCGACATCGGCAGCGTTGACCCGACTAATGGAAAGAATAAAAATTAAGATCCCAGCAGGAATCGAACCCAAGCATTCTGCGTGGCAATCAGGTATTCTACCACAGAGCCACGCCTGGTCTATAAACTGGTTTGAAAGAACTGCCTATGCAGGCGTAATGTCGGTGCAACGTCAGTTGTATTTATGGTGCTGGCTATCTAATTTTACAAGAAAGCAATAAACACTACATATGTGATCTCACGATACAGGCGTCATACCAGATTAACGTCTGTGGTTTCAGTGTTGGCTCCGCTTTTATAGCAGTCTAATAAACATTACATCTGTACTCCTATGATTCAGCAAGCTATATTGAAGCAATGCTCGAACCCGGTGGAATACACTAACGAAAGTTACGTGTGATAACGTAACGTAAAGTTACGCAAAGTTACGTAACGAAAGTTACGTGGAAGTCACGATGAGTACTTGAAGCTGCCAGGGAAACGAAGCAGTCGTGTTAATCACAATTATGCTTTATTACCATATTTCGCTCGCGGTGATGTGTTTCGTCATTCCTCTTTCCCAGCTGTGATTGAACTTTGGAATGTGTTACCAAGCCGTGTAGTAAATGCAAGTGATGTTTGCCAATTTGAAAAATTGTTAGACATGTATTTAAATGATTGCGCTGTCACTTGACATACCTGTTTGTCTGGTTTTTTGCATTTATTTCTACCCTCCCTGTAAGGACCCTCAACAGAGGGTTGACAGTATTAATAAATAAATAAATAAATAAATAAATAAATAAATAAATAAATAAATAAATAAATAAATAAATAAATAAATAAATAAATAAATAAATATTCACATGATTGCATCATAAAGTGCACTTAGTTTCGATAATATACTGACGCATGTACTCTAACGTGAGGGCTGACGTTACGTCGCACCATAAGTTACCCTTTAAAAGCCAATGATGTCGACGTTGCTGATAAGCCCACGATGTGCACATAGCTACTACAATTACAAAAACACGTCGATCCACCTCGAGACGTTTGGCTCAAAGCCATAATGTACAGCATAGAAGTACTCGCTGACAGCTTCGCATGAAACCGATTCCCACAACGCGTGGGATCTGCCGAATTTTTTTCGGAAGCATTTTCAGGCAATGGCATGGCTCTGTGGTAGAGCACGTGCTTGCCACGCCGAAGGCCTGGGTTCAATTCTCACTCGAACTGAAGATTTTTATTATTTATTTTATTTGAATCTTTCTCGATTTGTCGGTCACGGTCAAAGCTGAATTTTCGCTCACAACCAACGACGCCGACACCGGAAACACACACACACGCTATATATATATATATATATATATATATATATATATATATATATATATATATATATATATATATATATTCAGGACTTTTCACGCAATCATGAGGTGTTGGAGCCAATCCTACGTGATGGGAGCTGTAAGAACCGCCGCAGTTCATAATAGTTTCCAAAGACTGCCTTCCTTCATCCGATAAGGATTACGGGAAAGAGAGCAGACCCTCGGAAGGACTAAAGTGTGTGTTCCTAAGGTAATGTATAACGCAGTTCACTACGAAACATAACAGCCAGCCTTGAAGTTTTTAAAAGGAAAAGAAAACTGGAAGGGTGATCGTGTCCGACGCACCGTGACAATAACAGTAGCGATGCAACACAAGACGCCTCTCGTTTTAAAGGAAATGCTGTCGTGGGTCATTCGTTTCCGCGTCTGGCTGAGTGCCGACGCTTGGTTTCCGTCCTGCATAAGGGACGCGCCATAGTTTTTCTTTTTTTTTTAAATAATAAACTTCTAGTATCGCTTGGGGCTGCGAAATCCGCAGTGAAACTTGGGAGCTGTTAGAAGCGCGAACGGAAGAATGACGACGACGAAAACAAAGGCAACAACAACAGATGCAAAAAATAACTGAAAGTGTAGCACCTGATATTTCTTTTTTAGTTTGAAAATGTTTTTTTAAATATATATTTGATGACAGGCAGCGCTCTGTCGTCTTTACAAATGAATTTATGGGGGCGGAAATCACCTGCATGAGAAAAGATGCCATGTAGTGAATGTGAAATTGAAGGTGACGGCAAGCAAGGTTGTCTGCTGAGCTAAAATCGAAATACTAGTACAACTTTCGACATAAATGCCCTTGAATTGTTGTGACTTGAAGTGTTGTACATTAAACTTCCAGTTAAGGGCTTAAGCGTCTCTCAAGCAGTTCACGGTATCTTGATGGGAACGTCGGTTCACTTATCAGCAAATTTTGGGACGGAAATCAAGAACTTTGCGGCAGTCTTGGGGTTTCTGCTAAGCAGGTATGAGCTCAGTGTTGCTCAACTTCAAGTTCAACTTCAACTCCTGGCGTTCAATATTAACGAGTAGCACTTAACTGGGGCATCCTTCATAAGCCAAAGTGCAGTTTCGCTTCATCATGGCCGAACAGCGTGTACAACAGGACGAGTTGACAAACGTGACAATATTCGCACTGCGCCTTCTGGTCACTTGTCATGCTGTCTGTGCTTTTTTGCCATTCGCCATAACGAGCATAAACAAACTGCTCCAACTCTGGTGCAGTCTTGTTGGATGCTAAACTAACGAGATTTAATTATTAATCTAATATTGTTCGCATTAACAACAAAGTTTCTCACAGTGACTACGCCATACATGCAAGTAATTTTTACTGGCGACAGCTCTCAGCAAGTTGCATGTAAGCATAATCTCCACGTATACATGCGGATGGCATTACAGCTGGCTTCTCCACATTAAGAGCTTTTGTGTGGAAAAGCCCGCTTCTCTGAGCCCCATTGTAACAGCAGAAAGCTACGCAGGAAAAGTAATTAATTGCACTGAATCTTTTGCTGCTTACTGCAGTAGTAAAGGTAGGTTAGACTTTTGAAGAAAAACTTTTTTTTAGGTTGCTGAGTAGCCAAAGATAATAAAAATGTTGAATATAGAATGTTTTTTTAAACCGAGGCTATTAAGTTTAAAACTCAGTAACTCTGCGATTAAAACTGTATCATAACCATATAAACGGCACCTAATAATACGTCTAAAGCAAAGCATTAGGATTTTTTTGTACATAACTCAGAAATATACCCCTGGGGATTTTGCAGAGTAAGACTTCTGTAGAATCAATTTAAACATTGTAACGAACTTACGTACGCTATAAACTTGATTCTCAAGAACAAGCTTTCATGCTGCACACAGGATACGACTATTGAGATGATCGTCTTTGGAATAGCGAGAGTGCTGCATGAATACAAGCCTAGATTAACAAATGACCGGTATTGATTACATACTGTGACTGCGTATGTTATCTTGAACGCTGACCCGAGATGCCAGATCTAGTTCCTCTCTCTCTCTCTCTCTCTCTCTCTCTCCATCTATCTATCTCATTTTTACTCGCCTTAAGAGATAGTATATTCCACTATATAGGAGCGTTCTGTTTGCATGCCTGTTCAAGTCCACACTAAGTGGAAATGATCCGCTTCTGTTACCGAGAGGGGACTTGGACGTGTCGCACATAGATGACAGTGTGGAGTGACAGTTGATTTAAAGCTAACCCCGGCCCGAAGTCTATTAAGCATAACTTCCTCCGCCACAACAAGTCTACAGGGACGGTGAGATAAGAGCGCATGCATTCTGCGTGCCACAGATTAGGTGACGTTCACGCCTCGGAAATATCAAGTCGGATATTGTGACGCAGAAGAGATAACTACACTCTGCAAGCGTCACAAATCGAAAATACAGGCTCGATCGCGTCTTCAGAGCTGCCCGTAAAGCAGAAAATAGTCGCATGGCTTCTTTCTTCCCAAATGAACGCAGTACCTTCGGCGTGTTCATCTTGCTCTTAATGCTTTTTTTATCTCTCCGGCGAAGATTAAAGCGGCCTCGTCGAAAGATGATGGGAAAACAGACGATCGGTGCCTTAAATTCGGAGCGCTGATCCGTCTTCGGATTAGCGTCAATCTCGAAATATAAGCCCCGGAACACACTGCAGCTATATACACACTTTTCAGACATCTCAGTGTTATGCGCTTTAACGAGCTCCCGGAAGTGGAGGGCCTCGTGAAAACAAACTTATTGGCGCCCACCATGTACTTTGTAAAGCGCCTTTGATTTCGAGCGCAATCGTGATTTTTGTGTGTGTGTGTGTGTGTGTGTGTGTGTGCGTGTTGACGCATACAGACACACACCCACGCAGAGATGCCTGCCATATAGGCTACAGTCATAACGAAGCCAGCACAGTATCTCTAAACACACACACATACATACATACCTATATATAAATAAATATATATATATATATATATATGTATATATATATATATATATATATATATATATATATATATATATATATATATAAAAGCGCTAAAATTGAGATGAAGCACACAGGAAGGTAAGGACTTACCTTCGTGTGCTTCGTCTTAGTTCTCGCGCTGCTTTTATTGCGATAGCAATTATATGGACAGTCTCGGCTGGATTTTGCCGTCGCCGCCGTCATGTACCGTATATTTATAAGCATGTATATATATATAAAAGCCCCAAAGAAAAGTAATTCAGAAAAATGCTTCCGAAGCGCGGAATCGAACCAGGGACCTCTTGCTCCGCAGCGAGTGGCGCTATCCACTACGCCCACGAAACGCAGATAATCCACGTAGCTAACGGCGAGCGTTATATACACACCCTTTACCGCTGGACGGACTCAGAGACGGCAGGCGATAATAAGCGTTTCTTCATTACCAGCGAGATGGCGCTAGCAGCGCGACAGGCGCATTTAAAAGTCGTCGGCTCGCTCGCTCGCTTCTTCTTATATTTGCGCAGCGATAACATTGCCCTTCCGCTGTCTGCTCGCGCGGTTTTCTCGCGGTGAGGGGAAGAGGAATGTTTCAAGCTTTCACCGTGATGTCCGCGCTCATGTTACCGAGCGTACGAAAGTCACTCGAGCTGAAGGGACGCCGCTAAACGAACAAACAGAAGATGAGCGCGAACTATCAAGTGTCACAGCTCGACACTTGAAGCACGCTAGTTTCCTTCGCTGCTTCGGCCGCCTTTGCAACAGGAGCGTTGTTCAAACTGAGAGTATCCATTGGCGAGCCTCACTTCGTATAGCATTAATTTCTTGCTATCGCATTCATTGGTTCGCCCTTGCGGCGAAACTGCGACTTTTATTGCGATAGCAATTATATGGACAGTCTCGGCTGAATTTTGCCGACGCCGCCGTCATGTACCGTATATTTATAAGCATGTATATATATATAAAAGCCCCAAAGAAAAGTAATTCAGAAAAATGCTTCCGAAGCGCGGAATCGAACCAGGGACCTCTTGCTCCGCAGCGAGTGGCGCTATCCACTACGCCACGAAACGCAGATCCTCCACATAGCTAACGGCGAGCGTTATATACACACCCTTTACCGCTGGACGGACTCAGAGACGGCAGGCGATAATAAGCGTTTCTTCATTACCAGCGAGATGGCGCTAGGAGCGCGACGCACGCATTTAAAAGTCGTCGGCGAGCTCGCTCGCTTCTTCTTATATTTGCGCAGGGAGACCTTGCAATTCCGCTGTCTGCTCGCGCGGTTTTCTCGTGGTGAGGGGGGGATTGATGTTTCGAGCTTTCACCGTGATGTCTGCGCTCATGTTACGGAGCGTACGAAAGTCACTCGAGCTGAAGGGATGCCGCTAAACGAACAAACAGAAGATGAGCGCGAACTATCAAGTGTCACAGCTCGACACTTGAAGCACGCTAGTTTCCTTCGCTGCTTCGGCCGCCTTTGCAACAGGAGCGCTGTTCAAACTGAGAGTATCCATTGGCGAGCCTCACTTCGTATAGCATTGATTTCTTGCTATCGCATTCATTGCTTCGCCCTTGCGGCGAAACTGTGACTTTATTTTTTGCGATTGATTCGTATATACCTTTTTTTCGAGGGCGCCGCCATATTGCCTAGCGGGTGGCGCCGTCTCTGGTCTGGCAACCGACTGGCATATGCGAAGCTCCGTCCTTGTATGGAAAGTATGCGTGCGGTTGCACTTGCAGTAATTTATTTTCGCTCCGGCGCGCGGAATCTCTTATCATGTGATGCAGTTTAAGCAGGAAATGAGTCTGTGAGACGTCCTGAAAAAGTATGATTCATTGAGGGTCAATGATGTTAATTAATATACGGCAGCGCGAACGTGTCGCAAGTGGTCGTTATCATGTACTTCCGGCACTGTTTGTCGGTAAACGTCGCAAATATTTCGGCTCGTTCTAGCTGGGCAAGCAAGTGCTGGAACTCTTCGGGGATACAATGAATCTTTTTCTTGCACTGTAATCTTCTAGTCTTTTTCTTCATTCTCGGTTTTTTTATGCTCTCGCACCGAGTACCGCTCGTACATGCGGTCATGCATGAGCGCACAGTCTCGATTTCGTGGCGCGGACGGCATCTGTCTGTTGCTTACAAACTGTCGGCCTATCCTGTTTCTCAACTTTTAAGTGACCGCTTGGTATACTCGCTTGTTTATTGTCCACCGGTGCGAACGAAATGAGAGCTGTTTACGGGGAGGTGCTGGTACATAGAAGCGATGGTGATGTTGACATGCCGGCGCACTTCTTTTTCTTTTTTTCTTTTGAGAGTCGTGACACTTGATTGGATTTCAGCGGCGATAAGGTGAAGATGGTCAGAAAATTTCTTCTGTCGGTGAGGCACCAAGCCTCGCAGAATTAACTAGGTTAATTCTGCGCGGCTTGTCGGACATGGTTCTTGACCACGTAAAAAATTGTCTTCCTGAGGTGGTTGTACTGCACACGAAGCGACAGTACCTTTCTTTTTTCTTTTTTTCTGTATCTACTTTTAACTATCCACCTTTTATATCGGACATCGATACACACCGCTTTCTTACGGAAATGGTAACCTCACGACAAGGATCTCGCCACGTACTTTTCATGTAGTGTTCAGTGAATGTTCGGGTTCTACAAGGCCGGTGCAGAGCACAAATTAAATGTATGATGCCCGTTATCCTGCTGCGAAAGGTTTTCTCGTCCGTGCTAATACCGCTACATAAACTGCAGCGATCACCGTGTTGAGCCGAACGACGAGGCTAATTGTTAGACCTACGACATCATATTAAAATATAATAATAAAACGAAGCGAAAACAGCACAGCTGGATACTCGAATGGTGCTTAGATGTTTCGCGCTTTAACGGACAGGGCCGTATACTTGACCGCTTGTGTTTGTTCGCCTATCTGGTTATATCCGATTGTCATTTGACTGTGTGGGACACTGGGAATATAGGATATATTGCGGCACTTGCCGATTTAGAACCTGAGACGTAACACAAACGCTGTACCCTGAAGAGTCCGCAACCGCGAACACTTCGCGCTTGGTTTCAGACAGCAGTTTCCTTTTTTTCTGTGGTTTTTAGAACAACCAAAAAACGGCACAGTGGTTTCCCGTTGACCTTTCGCTGGCTGACATCGCACTGAAAGATAAGAAAATCCGCAGGTAGACCTAAAACACGCAAACATTCTTCGTAAACGCCGCTCATCCAAGCACCAACCCGCACACTCCGCGCCGTCGCGCACGGGCCAGAAAGGAGAAAAGCGCTGGTTGCCAGACCAGTCCTCCTCGCCCGATGCAAAGGTCTATAGATGGTTTCGCCAGCGCTTGCTTCTCTCTGGCAACATTGTGCGTTCACCGGAAACGCACCCTAGAAAGCTTCCTGTCTACCGTGTTTTAGCGTGGTTTTAGCCTGCGTTGCACGCCCGGCTGCTTGTGTTTGGATGTTTTCTGCGGATAGAATTATTCCGGTGAAGCGCGCGCTGCTGTGTGGTGCCAGGATGCAGTCTGCGATCCGAAACTAGTTTTCTATCGCAAGTCAAAAGGTTGCGTTTCCCGACAGATGAAGGCAAATTGAGTGCCAGGATTGCAGCGATCAGGCTAGAAAACTGTATTCCCACAAAAAGCGCGTAGATTTGTTCTGTCCACTTCATCAAATGCAAGTAAAGCTCAAGGCGTACTCTAATGGCACAGAGGAGAGAGAGAGAGATAACAAAACGAGGAGATGCTCAGGTGTTACCAATCACAAGGAACACGTCTGACGCCGTCTTCTTCCACACTAGACAGATAACTGCGCTGTCTCCTGAAGTGGATAGCAAAACGTGAAAGCTGGATAGCGCCAAAAATCCATCGTAAAGGTGTTTCTTGTAGTTGGAGCCTCATCAGTGATGTTTACAGTTCGAAGCAACACTCGGGGCACCAGAGCAGCACGCTCAACATGAATCGCCGCACAGTGTACGTCGCGGTGCCCACGTTTTGTTGCGGATTGCCGTGACGCCGTTGCATTTGCTTTGTATGAGTGGGTGCATCGGTGCGAGTAAATGGCTCATCGGCTGTTGTGTTGCCGCCAACGGACATCGTCACACTCTAGCTAATTTATCTTTCGGTGTGAGCGAGGACTGTAGATGTAGGCGGATTAATTTGAAAATTTGATTCATGAATAGTGTACTCGTAAGTAAGCCATAGTAGTTCGCGTGACTCAGCCGCACCTGACGTCATCACGTAATGAGTACATTTTTTTATATTATCTCAGTCACACCGATCACAATGGACCGCGATCGATTCCGATTGGCGCCGATCTCCATCGAAAGTACCCGCGGTGTGACAGGTACAGGCGCAGTAATAAGCGTTTTATAGTGATTTTGTGTGCCTAGACCAAACTACATAAATATGTCCGCGGCTGTGACGAGAGGAAAGTTTCTTAGCTCCAGCCAAGAAGCTGAATTGCAAAACTTCCCTCATCCAGCGGATCAAGTGACTCCTCTCCTCGCCACTGAAGTTCCTGCTTGTAGCTCTCCCGTGCGACGTCGTCGAGTCCCCTCATGTAATCGCTAGACATCGCTTTAAACCCTTCCAAAGGAATGGACCAGAAATAATGGAGCAATAAACTCAAACACACCAGGCAAACACCACCGGGACCGCTGAAAAAGTATTACCGAAAGTGCCGCACCGCAAGTCTTCTTGGGCAAACCGTTCGGCGCATGCCAGTTTGTTTACAAACAGCGAAACCGTCTATACTAACTGGCCTGGTTAACCACACTCTTGCACTTTTCGTTGCTAGTGGCATGAGAATATTAACTAGGGTTGCACACCTGAATATTTCAGCATATTTAACGCTGTAAGATAGCGACTCGGGCAAGACAGTAACAGAAGAACGATGGCAAGATATTTTATAAAGGCCGCTCTCCAACCTGAACGTTGAAATAAGTTTGCCGTGTTTCTTAATGGAAAATTTTTTTTTCGGCGCATACAGGAGAATTCGAGTACCTGAGCCGGAACCATCCCGGAGCCAGGGTTGCCGCCGTTTTCCATTTTGCCGACTGCATGCATTTAAAGGTGCCGAAAGCAAAGCTGCGAGAAACACAGAGTGCTTTCCATGCACTGTGACCATAGCAGCGTGACACCAGCGGCGGTAACCACACATAGGTGCTCGCTAGGCGCGAAATGGAATGCTGAAAAGCCGCAGACCGCGGAAGTCTCTTCAAAGCTTCGAGGTTCCCCGGGGACTTCGGTTCCGTTTATCCAGCACCGCGGATCGATATGTTTGCGTCGAATATCGCCTCTAGCGTACCGCGTCTCGGTTAGGATATCACGCTTCGTAACACGCTCGAGAAATGTAGAACTCTTGTTTTTTGCTTCTACGCGTAAACGTCCGTTCGACAAGAACAGTGTGTTTATGAGAGGGAGCGTGCAGAGATCATTTCTCAGCAGCGATGAGCGCATGACATGGGCTGTCATTGGTACAGTAGTTATTCAAGGACTGTAGTTGTGCGAGCGCGCGCGCACACACACACACACACACACACACACACACACACCACACACACACACACACACACACACACACACACACACCACACACACACACACACACACACACACACACACACACACACACACACACACACACACACACACACACACACACACACACACACACACACACATGCACGCACACACACACACACACAACACACACACAAACACACACACACACACACATGCACGCACACACACACACACACAACACACACACAAACACACACACACACACACATGCACGCACACACACACACAACAACACACACACACACACGCACGCACATACACACAGGCACGCACATGGGTTAGAAAGAGAGAGATAAGAAAGGCAGAAAGGTTAGCCTGAGCGGTAGCATGCTCTAGTCTGCTATACTCTACACCGGGGGAGTGGAACGGGAAAGAAAAAGAGTTATGAATGACGATGGTATAATTTAAGGAAGTGAGTATATAGAGTCCCGTCAAGCTGACGCAATGCTATACATGTTAGTACTTTTTGGGAACACTAAGCAGAACGTTATACTTACCTGAAGCTTTAGGTAGAGGAAAGAAGTAGACAAGACGCTGTACGTGTAGGACAAGATTAAACTCACGCTGTTCATTCAACAGCAAGGACCGCTAATTAAGTAGAAAGAACACGCCACGAAGATCACATGGGCGAAGGTGGGACATCAAAGCAGTATCGGCACGTGCATGTCAGGAAAAACCTTCTCTCTCTCTCTTATAAAGGCTGAAAGACAGGTCTCTAAGGAACTCACTCGCTTGTTTTTTTTTATTAAGAAGCTTCTCGTATAAAGCATGAGTTCGTGCGGCAGCTTGTAACGATAATTTGATTTGCAATATCAATTAAATATAATGAGGGTATGACTCGTCTATTAGCCGATATACTACAACGTGCATAATTTTCTTGGCGGGCATCGTGCGGATGCTGTTTTGGTGTCGTATGTTCACGCATCTGCTCGTGGCGCCATGTTTCTCCGCTTATTAAATGACCCTTACCGGTGAAACAGCATGAGCAAGAGGTTGTCATAACTTATCCTTGTTCGAGAATGAGTCGGGTTATTTGTGCGACTTACAGCTCGAAGTGTGTCTAATGCACTATACAGACCATGATGATTGCATGGTTTTCCGGGTTTAACGTCTCGAAGTGCTATGAGAGAGGCCGTAGTGGAGGGCTCGGGATAATTTCGACCACCTGGGGTTCTTTAACATAATAATAAATGTTGGAGTTTCACGTCCCAGAACCACGATACGATTATGAGGGACGCCGTAGTGGAGGGCTCAGGAAATTTTGACCATCTGGTGTTCTTATATGTGCACCTAAATCTAAGTACATGGACCTGAAGCATTTCGCTTCCATCGAAATGCGGTCGCCATGGCTGGGATTCTATTCCGTGACCTTCCGGTCAGCAGTCAAGCACCTTAACCATTAGACCACCGTGGCGGGTTTGGGGTCCTTTAACGTGTACTGAAATCGCGCATAGACGGCCGGGCCTCTAGCATTTCGCCTCCATCGAAATTCGGCCGCCACAGCCGACACCGAACCCGTGACTTTCGCGTCAGCAGCCGAGTAGACCTTAACCAGTGGGCTACCGCGGCGGCACTATCCACCATGATTATGCTCTATAGTGCGTTTTACATATACTGTAACATGAATAGACCAGGAAAACCATACTTTATGTACGTTCGTGCGTGCAATTGTATGTGTGCGCGCAAAATTGAAAAATTACGGGGGAAGGGGGTTTCCTGGCGACGCCATGTTGAACACTATAGATGTCTTGCATTGACGTCACAGAAACCGCCGTGTTGGAGCACCAGCATGGGGGGACGCGACGTTTGCGATGTCTCATTGATGTTATCAAAACATCACATGCAGGTTCTTTCGTTATCCATTGAAGCAGGTTAACCTCAACTTGTTTGTCACAAAAGCCGCCACCGTGAAGTGCCAGTACGTTCATAAGCTGCGTCCACGACGTCACCTGCAAGCTATCTATTCTATACAGTAACAATTATTATAGTGGGCTTTCATGAAAAGAAACGAAATGAAACTACCTCGGCCTACACTATAAACTATAGCGTGACAGCGAGAAACGAAAGGTGGACACGATGTGCGAACGTATTCGTTATACCACCAGAAGTATGGCTTTTCGTCGAAAGGTTTCAATGCGCGCACCAGCTCCGCCGAGATGCGCGGCCATCTGGTGCAGGTCTATCTCGTGGCATTGAAAGTCGCCAAAATGACGCGCCTCGTGACTGCGTTCTGAACTCTGATTGGCTGACGCGCACACGACGCGGCGCGCGAGGCGTTCCTTCTCAGTTTTTCATCATTGGCAGGGGCGTAGCCAAGGGGGGGGGGGGGGGGGTTGGGGGGGTTCAAACCCCTTCCCCGAAAAAAATTTCTGGCTACGCCCCTGATCGTTGGCTGGGCTCGTTCACTCGGTTACGGCGAGGCACGCCGACGCTCAATCATATGAAACTATAATCATGACGAAATGTACGCTAGAAGTTTAAAAATATATCATTTCGTTTGTAACCAGCTGTGTGAAGCCGGCCGTGTTCCCTCGCATAATACCGGCACTTGCTAATGTCGGCTAACTGTCTGTTGCCACCTGAGAATAAGAAGCTCACAGGGTTCCTTATGCCCACCTATAAGACAACTCGAAGACGAAAGCCATCTTCTTCTTTTCCTTCTCAGTCGATCTATCGATCCTCCCCTGCCCCCCTCTGAAGGCTTTCTGTACGTAACGAGGTTTTGCACTGCCTCCGCGATCGGCCCACCTTTTACCAAGCGACGCTGTCATGTAAGCATGTCATCATACGAAGTCACGTCATGATGACGTCATGATGACGTCACCTAGTTGCACGATGTTATGAAGTCGTCATCACGTGATGATGATCTTTGCGTCACTCGAGTTGACGCCGGCGGTCAATTTTCATGTTTGATGAGGCTTCAGAGGCTTTCGCCTTATTATAAGCTCCGTCCACGAAACCACGGTGCGCCTGTCATTTACCTCAGTGAGAGAGTCGCACCAGCTGGTTTTCGTTCGAAGCGCAAGAGCTTTGCCTCTGATAATGTAAATAGGAAGAAGCACAACTAGAAGAACACTTATGGAAGCTTGCAACGCAAAGGTCTAAAACGCGAGGCATTTCCGCGCACACCAGTAAAAAAAAACTCTTTCTTCTTTCCTTCTTTTTTAAATACTTTGGGAGGTTATTTGGTTGAAGCTCCGCCAGGCGGTCCGCGTGGCGGCGAGTGGCGCTGCAAGAGCTCCCGCGGCTGGCGCTTGTGATCGCTGACAACGTGGGTTAAGCGTCGTCTCGTCTATTTTTGCGACGTCCAAGTCTTACGAAGACTTATCTAACGAGGGCCAACAGAAAGTGCGGTACCACTTGCTTTGCGCCGGGCTGAGACACAAAGACTCCGCTTGACACTTCTTCTCCAAAAGACCCTGTATGGCAAAGATAGAAATTTCGACTTTCTTCGAGAATCGTCGTGTCGTTGCGGGCGCTTGACTCGCGCCCGGTCCGTGCCGCGCGGCACTTCCACCCCACACAACAAAATGTTGTAGGTCCCCCCCCCCCCCCCCAAAACGCACGGCGTCCCGCGAAACCGTGGAGGAGCCACCAGATAGAACAGCAAAACGAAAGGCAGGCCCTTACCGAGACTACTATGTTCTTGTTATTAACAGTGGATTTTCGTCTATGATATAACACTCGCCGCCTCGGGAATTTTTCTAAACAGCGCTTGTCCTCTTCTTTTCAGTACGATGCTTTTGTTAACCACTTTGCTTCGGGAACGGAGCTCCAAAAGATAATTGTAGTTCGTTGCGTAGTGAATACAGCACGAAACGCAAAGCCGCATTAGTGCTGCGGGCAGATCTGCTCGGTAAGAAAAACTGGTGTACGATAGCGACAGAGTACGCGCGACTGCTCGGTGTCACGGCCGACGAATTGTTTAAACCAAAGCGTAGAAAGAGGGCCGAAAATACAACTACTGAAAAAATTGCGTCTACAATGCGATTTCATTTACCGTTCTCGAGATTTTGGGGTATCCCTTTAACCTCGCGAAAACGTGGAAGAAGCACAAACTAGCCTGCAAGAACACTTATCTGTTCGGGCAGCGAAGCGCGGTTTGCAACGCAAAGGCATGCTGGTTTAAAACGCGAGGGCATTCTCCGCGCACACCAAAGAACGCTTCGCTTATAAACCGACTCCCACAGCACCTGGGGCCCACATACTCTTTCTTCTTTCCTTCTTTTTTTATTGCCAATCGCGAATGTGTCTTTGGGAGGTTCATCTGTTTATACTGGCGTATAGCGCACCCTGAGGGATGGTGTCTGTAACCAGCGTAGAAAATTCGTCGAAACTTCGAGTTTAAAGTCACAAGAGTATCAGTTTGGGCGAGTTGGTATCCCACGACGTTCTCAGTGTTTGGCGCAACTCAGAGTAAAATTAAACAAAGGTAGGGGTAGAAGGAAAGGAAAGACGACAGCGCGTCTTCTACTTCTACTTGTGCTTTCCTATACTCCGTTTGAGTTGAGCTAAACACTCAGTACGTCAGGAGTTTAAAGTCATCTCGGGCATGTAACTCTTGCTTGCGCTTAGCGTCCTGCGTGAGCACTTTATCAATACCGGTAGCCGAACGATGACGACACTATTTCTGGTGAAACCATAAATTTTGATCATGACAGCTATTCTGCCGTTTAGCCCCACGGGGACACGTGCATTCGCGTGGTTGTTGAGAGTATAGAAGTCGTCAAAAATTATACTGACCATGAGAGGGGCTCGGACAAATACAGTAAGAAATAAATAACACTCCTACGTATCTCGAGGACAAATAACAGAAAAATATATATACTGATGAAATATTGCGAAGAGAAAAAAAAAACTGCATCGCGACTACACGTGGCTAGGGCCTAGTACACTCCAACATGGCCTAGTGCGCTTTCTTTTTTTTTCTTTTCATACCAAGCGTCTAAAAATCAGAAAGTAGAAAGTGGTCAAGTCTATACTGTATATATAAACACGCGCGCATACGCGTGTGTGTATAAGTATATGACCGAAAATTTTTCTTGTTTATTCAATGTGGAAATGTGAACGGATGACTCGAAATACGCGTATTCTTCCAGCATACGCACCTGAAATTTATGTTGCAGATTTTCTACACCATGCTAGTTGCAACAGGCGCATGTCATCTCAGCTCTACGCGGCACTCAACAGGTGAGAACGCGTTGTCTTCTCACGCTGCACGCTTTTGCTTGAGTGTGTTTTTCCTTTAAGTTTTTTAACCCTTTCTCCCATCTCTCATTTTTTCCTTCTTGCCTTTATGTACCCCCTTACCCCTTGCCCAGTGCAGGATAGCAAACGGGAGAACTTTTTTTATGGTTAACCTCCCTGCCTTTCACTTAAATTTTTTCTCTCTCTCTGTGCAGTCAGTCAATATGGCGCACACTCTTGCAGACATACCTCGTTCTTTGGTGATGTTTTTGCGTCTGCACAGTATAGCGAAAAAGTTTTAACTTGAGCAGAGGTCGCTATTACAGTGTGTTTATATAGTTGCCGATGCGTGGTTCCCTTTCTGACACTAACGCCGTGGCTATTCAGCATAATTACCTTAATTGTATATTGTTAATTACGAACTAGTGACAGTAGCTTCTGCCCCTTTTGGACCACAATAAAGTTCTCACTCACTCACTCAGTGCCTTTCGTGTATCCAGTGTTGGTGCTGTGTTTTTAACTTTTTTTCAGGTGGTTATAAGATTTCGTAACGTAAGCAATTCGTTGCCTGCACGTTCCCATAATATGAGCAGTGCATAATTATCGCACAGGTTAGGCCACTTTACGGAAAAGCACCTCGTAATCATTCAAGAGATCGTAGCAGCTGATTAATAAGTTGTGGAAATTATTGTATCAATTATTGACATTTTCTCTAGGTGTCAAGTGAGATACACTCACCTCCCTACGTTTACACTCTCCCTTGTTTCCCTTCTTTTTCTACAGTGAATAAATTGAAGAAATGATTGCGTTATACTAGTGAGCACTAACGAGGCGTTTATTTTAAACGCTGTATTTACGTGACAAATGTTGGAGCTGTATGACATGGGGATCTTATACTCGTTAAAAATCAATGTAGTTTCTCTTTTTTCTTTTTATAAGCGCTCATGGGGTTGAACGAAAACTGGCTGATTTGATGTGACTAGATTACACGTGCATCGTAACGTTGCCTCCAGCAGTACTAAGTACCTCATTAAAACCGCCTTTTCGACAAAGAAAGAGAAAAAAGAGAAAAGAACATAGAAAGAGCTAGAGAAAGAGAGATAAAGAAATAGACATTGAGAGAAAGAAAGAAACAGAGTTAAACAAAGAGATAAAAACAGAGAGAAAGAGGAGGAAAAAAAGAGAATCTTAAAAAGAAACGAGGAAGGCCGCCTGGATCCCCTGTTCCAGCCTTACACCACTAGCGCAAGCTGCTCCAGTTTTTTTTTTTTTTTTACACGCGAAGCATTTCTTAGAGGTACGTTGAGCGTTTCTATCTATCTATCTATCTATCTATCTATCTATCTATCTATCTATCTATCTATCTATCTATCTATCTATCTATCTATCTATCTATCTATCTATCTATTCGCCTACGTCTGGGTGCTCTCATGATCGCCTCCTTAACTTGGTGTAGACCAAAGTTGGCGTGGGAGGGTAAGAGGATTTGACGAGTATGACTGTCGGGTCATGACATGAATAACGTGAAAATCCTGTCGCGTACGTCGTCAGACCCTTTCGTCCAGACACGTGTGGCTCATATCCGCTTACCACGGGCCGCGGTGTACGGGTATGCGCCACAGGTGATTGACAGTTTATATCTACCCAGGAACGGCGAGAACAGACATTGGTGATTTAAATGCGAGAGCGTTAAGAAAAATCGACATCGGCAGCGTTGACCCGAAGAATTAAAAGAGTAAGAATTAGGATCCCAGCAGGAATCGAACCCAAGCATTCTGTGCGACAATCAAGTATACTACCACAGAGCCACGCCAGGTCCACAAACAGGTTTGGAAAAAGAGCCTATGCAGGCGCAATGTCGATGCAACGTCGATTGTGGTTGTGGTGCTGGCCATCTAATTTTACAAGAAAGCAATAAACACTACATATGTACTCCAACGATACAGGCGTTATATCAGATCAACGTCTGTGGTTTGCTTCCGCTTTTATAGCAGTCTAATAAACATTACATTTGTATTCCTATGATTCCGCAAGCTATATTTAGGCATCGCTCGACCCCGGAGGAATACATTATCAAAAGATACGTATGATGTTCACATGATTGCACGATAAAGTCCATTTAGTTTTGATAGTACTGACGTATGTACTTTAACGTGAGGACTGACGTACGTCGCACCATAAGCAACCCTTTAAACGCCAGTGTTGTCGACGTGCCTGGTAAGCCCACGATGTGCACACAGCTACTACACTTACAAAAACACGTCGATGCACCTCGTAACGCTTGACTCAAGTCCATAAAATACAGCATAGAAGTACTCGCTGACCGCTTCGCATGAAACCGATTACCACAACGCGTAGGATCTGCCGTGCTTTTTTTTAAGGTTCACTTGAAATATGTGTCTTTTATTTATTATCATTTTTTACCTGCATGTACGGATTCTTATGCACTCCGTGTTGGCATCAGCGTAGACACAATAACTGTGCAACGGAGCTCGTATGCGAGCACATAAATCATTTAAAAATCACTAAGTTCCGTTTTCTTGCAATCATGGCACTCCCTTCGGAATAAAACGTAGAGCTCCCTCGAGGCATTCACAGATGCATAGAGAAAGCACTGACCCTCGAGGCACTGGGGCCACGGGGGGCCCTGAGGGTCTCCTTCTGCGTCATCTATATATATATATATATATATATATATATATATATATATATATGGATAATGAAGAGTCTGTCTTCGGTTGCCGTAAAATAAATATGAAAAAGGTATACGCTTCGAAAAAACTGTTTATTTGTCGACGTTTCGATCGGAGACCGATCTTCATCAAGACCTTGATGAAGATCGGTCTCCGATCGAACGTCGACAAATAAACAGTTTTTTAGAAGCGTATAGATTTGTCCTATATATATATATATATATATATATATATATATATATATATATATATATATATATATATATATATATATATATATAGATAATGAAGAGTCTGTCTTCGGTTGCCGTAAATAAATATGAAAAAGGTATACGCTTCTAAAAAACTGTTTATTTGTCGACGTGTCGATCGGAGACCGATCTTCATCAAGACCTTGATGAAGATCGGTCTCCGATCGAAACGTCGACAAATAAACAGTTTTTTAGAAGTGTATACATTTGTCCTATATATATATATATATATATATATATATATATATATATATATATATATATATATATATATATATATATATATATATATATATATATATATATCGCGACCTCTCCGCCTTTCCTAGTACACGAAAGTTTTGCGCTCACGTCAACCACTGTGGAAGCTGTGCAAGAAGTTAGGTCAGCATAACGTATAAGGTTGCGCGTCTCGCGCTTTGATGTGATCGTTGTAAATGTGGCCTCCGCCATTGGCTCCGGCTGCGCGCTATCGGAACGAATCGCGGATGCCACGATACGAAAACAAAAAGACGATAAGCGATCCAGAATAACCTATTGATAACCGTATAAATAAAGGGGTTTGTTTATTTCTAAGGCACATAGCATCTTTACTTATTACTCAGTCTAAAAACTAAAAAAAAAAGAGAATCACATTGCGGGTGGTAAAACAACTGAACTATTTCTTAGTGAGAGCGCATCTATACTGCAAGAAGTCTCGCTAGCTTCCATAACGTTGCACCTGATATGTGAAACGGAGTATTGATCCTTGGCCATGTCACTCCTTTTCTCTCTCGCTCTCTCATGTTTCTTGTTTGCTTTATTATTTGCAGTCAGCTTTATGCTGATCGTCTTGCTGCTCATTCTTTCCGGTTTTTGCATCGTGTTCTCCGTGGTTCTTCTCCTGGGCCTCTTTTTCGTAAGTTGTCTTTTCGCTTGACTGCTGCAACCTTAAAGAAATGTCAGGGCTCGTAACCTGTCGTGTAGAAACCACATAATGGATCCAACGAAATCATTGCTTTATGTTTTTTTTTCCTTTAGGAACGCTAAGACTCTTGCACTTCAATCACTTGCGAAGGCGCTTTTAGCGATGATAAAGAAATAGTTAACCTGCTCGCGTTAACTGAATTGTCGGAGGTGCGTCAAACTACTGGGGTCACCTTATGACACCCAGTTCAACAGGCACTAGCACATGAAAGAATATTCCAGAAATTGTGTTCCGTGTGCTGGTCGATCTATGTGGTTCTATGACGGACATCGCAGTGGACGGAACCGGACTCGCTTATGTCACCTGTGGTTCTTTAATGCCTACTCAAACCAAGTACACTATCGTTCTTGCGTTTTATCCCTACCGAAATGCGACCGCTGCAGTCTGGAATCGAACCTCCGACCTTATCGAGGCGGGTGGCCATGTTCTCTTAACTTCTGGTTTAAGGACGTCGATAACAGCAACCAATGCCGTATTGAGGCTATCTTTGTTTTTGTCGGGAATACCCGTGTAACTCAAGAACGTTGAAAAAGGAGTTTCGAAATTGGCGACATCAATAGCACTGTCCTTAAACGGACACCACAGAGAAAAACGCTTTTTCTCGTATTAATAAATTACTCTTTCACAATTCCAAAGTCGCCGCGCTTGCCGCGAGAAGGCGCTTGGCAAGCGAGAAAACAAGCAAAAAGAAAATGCGAGTGGCGACGCGACCTCGAAATTCCCACACCAAACGTCGTGACGTCATAGATTTTGACAGCATCTAATGGGTTCTACGTAGTTCCTAATCAGTAAAAATGAAGTATGTTGTCCTTTGAGGGGGCCATAGACTTAACATAACAAGCTTCAGGAAATTTCCTTGAGCCAATGACGGCCAAAACACGCAAAATACACTCTCAAATCTGTGACGTCACGTGCGGCGATTTCGGCGCAAAACTTAAAAATGAATCATTAACCTTGATTTCATCCTGTATTTATAAACCTATGATGGTGAAATTAACGACATTATTGTTCTCAGAGTACCATTTACCAATCTAAACCGATTCATTGTTTCACTTTAATGTCCCTTTAAAAACCGCATACAGATTCCGTAACCCACATTATCTACAGTGTCAGAAATAACAACAATTACTACCGTTGCCGCTTTCGCTACCATCGTTATCCTCGTGTGATCGCATTTATGGTACATATATCCATTCGCAGCCCCCACCATCATATTCGTTATTAAACATCACGCGCCCGACATCTTCGCTCGTCGCAGGACAATCACCTGCTGTTGCTTCCGTGGATCGCGTTCGTGTCCACGACCACAGTGCTGGACGTGGCTCTCTCGTTCTACTTCATCACGGACCTGGTGAGCACTGGCCTCCTTAAAGCACGCCAGACTGGTCGAGTTCCGCGCAGCTGGCAGCCGGTCGGAGGGTGGCGACAATCACGTCCCGCTTAAAGTGCTATATATAGCCAGGACACCGGACATTTTTCGTGTGGTTTCCTGAATATATCCAGCATTCAACCAGGACCTTATTGAGAGTGTATAGTCGGTTACAACCTACGAATAAATACAAGCTCCGGCCCCAGAACTGCGGCGCGCCTGCCATTCATGTGTGCAAAGATAGGCGTGCTATATAGGTGGTTTCCATTCTAACCGTGAGTACGTTTTCGCTGCTAATGTAAATCTTACGCATATTAAGAATTAAAAGTTTGTCGTCCCTGCGAGCGGTATGCAGTTGCGGAATGCATTCTGCCGAAGGTGAGAAATGGCCCGGCTGAAGCGCGAAAGGAAAAAGAACGGGCTGACGTGCTACCCTATGTACATAAGGTCACATGCAACCTTAAAAGGTTGCGAGTCGGCATGGCGTACCGCTGGGGTCCGCGGGCCCAAACAAACTGGCGAAGTTCTGCCCTCGCATAACAGCAAGTCATGCTCAACAGCCGAAAGGCTGCAGAGAGGAGCGTGCTCGGCCGTTTACTAAGTGTGCCACCCAGGTGGTTTACGAAATGCCCTTGCGGTAAAAGCTATGTTGGCCAGACGGAGCGCTGCTTCTATGATGGAGCGCGGGAGCACGCATTTATACTACTAGAAATAAGGACGGTGCGCATTTAAGCGCGCATGTGACATCACGTGAATGACGCCACGCTTCATGGAGATACGGATTTTTGGAAAATGCAAATACACGGTATAGCGCAGGAAATTTTGGAGGCGTTTTTCACAAAGAAGAGGGGTAGTGACTGTATAAGCGAAACTTCAATAAACCTGTATGAATCGGAAATGCGGTATCTAGAAGGTGTTCGATAGCGTTATTAAGTAAACGAAGGCAGAAGTATACGTTGCGCATGCGTTGGCGAAAAGTGGATTTAGTAGCCTTTATTCGTCAAGAAACGAGCAGTTGTAAGTGAGCGCCCGTCCTTTGTATGTGTTCCTTCGTGTTTCTGTGTGGTCGTGATTTTGGCGCGAAGTTGACTATTGATTATAGACATGCACCAACTATCCCAACAGCGAAAACTACTAGATGTCGGAATCTTTGCCAAAACTTGGCAAGAAGTTCAAGTTTTTCTACCAGAAACCAGCGACACGAACGTCTGTATGGGAAAATCACCTATCTGAATTACGCGAAAGATGCTTAACGTCCCTGAAGTGAGCAGATGCGTTTGGATAGGACAGTTATGCTAATTCTCTCTTGGTGGGACAGCAACGGCTGTGCCCGGAGCTTACATTTATTCTTGGTTCGTAACCGACTATAGTTCGTTCCTGACACTGGCTTAAACAGATGCAGCACTGTTTTGGGCAGTATCACTTGTACAACACGTTCAATTGTAACAGATGTAACAGAGGTTCCGTGATTTTTCTAATAATCCTGTTCTCTTTATCAGAATTTCTGCACAACGTTCTTGCTAGTTGTATTTCATAGGTCAAGCACGACCCTTTGAATTCGCCTTTTATCTAACTTTTTTGTTTGTTTGCAGAAAATCGACGGTTTTGTGATCACCATGTACGTTGTCGACTACGCCTTGTGCTTAGTAAATGTAAGTATTCAGCTAATTCTTGCTGCGTAATCAAGCGAGCACCGTATTTCGTATAACGACGACATAAAGATGCCATGGGCATGCCAGGACTTTCTCGCATAAACCTGCCTGGTGCTATGAGACTCAGAAGCGTCTGACTATTCTTCATTTATCCGTGAATGTGTCGTATAGTTGGTTCACGCAGCCTAGAATACAGCTATGCGCCGTAGTTGAAGTATCCGGAAAGAGTTTGACCACGTTAGTTCATTTAACGCGTGTTCTATCATCGATACCCACGGTTGAAGTACAGCGCGAACAAGCGAGTTCGGTGGAAGCGAAATGCGCTTGTGTTCACTCACACTTAGATACACGTTAACGAATCCCAAGACATCAAAATTGATACGGAGCCGACAGATTCGAGTAACCTAGTTACCCTATACTCCGTAATTTTTTATTACTCCCTTTTTTTCGTTGTTTGTGTCTGTGTATCCGTAATCTGTTTGGAAGTATGCGCCTGAAGAGAGATACATGCAAACTTTACGAAAGTGTAATTAACTACACGATTTTCATCTTTTCTATGGTTATTTTCAAGAGACAGAGGGGGTCCGGGGAAAAGCAAGTAGATAACGCACTCCTCCTGTTACATCATTACAACTGCGCTTGTTGATATCGCGAGCGTTTATTGCTCTCTAATCTGGAGACTTTCACAGATTGTGTGATGAAACTCTTCCCTGGTGCACTCTAAAAAAAAAATGGGCGAGTGCTGCAGCTGGCAGAGATTAATTTTCTCTGGCAGCCGAATACAGTTTGTCGCTGGCTCTTGAGCTCTCAGCCGCAGGCGCTTCTTCTCACAACTTGAGGTGACGCGTCGCGCGTCTCGCCCCGATTAAAAAAAAAAAAAACTACAATTGCGTTTCTCAATGCTCATAGAGCACACAACAGTCGCACCTTTTCTCGCGTTAGACTAACATTCCACATAGAACGTCGCGTATGAAGATGCAAATTTCTCTAGAAACCCAATTTCCCTCAAGTCTTCGCAGAATCTTCTTTTCTTGGAGACTCCGTTTTAATTTATAACAATTTCTTTTTATTGAAATTTCAGACCAACACCAAGGGGTGAAAAACATCAATATGATCCTTGTTTATGTGCTTACTCTCAAATTGTGCTTGCGCAGAAGTATGCGTAAAAGAAAAATCGAAATTTTTCAGCGTCACGAACCAGAAAGAATAAAACCAAAACTTTCAAGGACTGAGGCGCCTCTTCTTTCGTTTTCTTTTTCGGCGTGCATTGTTAGTGTTGAGCGAACCGTTTCTTCACTGCAAGCGTGATATGGAATTTCCCGTAGCCGTAATTCGAAATCATATCCACGTGGGTGAATGATAGCCGACGACCCAACCAATGCCTGGGTTTATGTTATGCACACTTAGAAACATCTAGCGTTTAAGTCGCCTTACAAAGGTGGCGCTTTTCATCTACGTCATCCCGCCCCGCTGCCATATCTTTTCATTAGCTGCGAAACACTTCCGAGAAAGCACAACGCGGTCTTGCCCGGATAGGAAAGGTTGCCTCCGCAATAAAGCGGCCATGCAGCCATAAAAATGCACTTTCCTTTCTTTGTTGCTTTTTAGGCTTACTTAAGGGGCGTATCCTCGAGACATTTTCCCAGTAGGGCTATAAGCAGTGCTGTGAATTCTCACTGCTCGCGCGAGGAGCATGTAGCCAAGTGTTTTCTTGCAGAGTCTAGCCTGCACTCTGCGTTGTAGGAGTCGTAGCCCAAAGCAGGCCCTGAGGCCATCTTTGAATAAATACGCTCATATTGCCGAGATTACAACCACGCGCCACCACCAACAGCCCATTTAAGAATCGCGGCTAGCACGTGTGGCCTGCGTCATGGTTCTGCCAGTATATTTTTTTTACCGTAGAGCGCCGTCTAGGGAGCACCGGGACGTAGACCCGGTTTACAATGAAAATAAAAAAAGAAAAGAAAGTGACACTTAATGGCTGGCATTTGAAAAGCTCTGTCTCGCAGCCATCTTCGCTTTAAGTTCCGACTCAAGTTCTAGAAACTGTTTTGGTACGGCGTTTAGAGTCACTCTTGCAACGGTCTCGAGTATAACTGTACCGAAAGATAAATAAATAATGTCCGTGATGAAACGCCTATGATGTTTTGTGTGACATGCTTGCAATATATATATATATATATATATATATATATATATATATATATATATATATATATATATATATATATATATATATATATATATATATTATATATATATTGTAACGAAGACGAAGTACTCCGGCGCAGAAGCAGCAGCATCGAGGGTGCAGCAGAGCCTCGCGCTAGCGGACTGTGCTCGGTGCATTACGCGACCAGCGATAAGCTCGACGCCCAATAAATCTCCTTTATATTTGGTGGACCCGTGCTGGGTAACGTTTCCTCTACCATCCTGGATCTTCGTTCTCGGAGGCTACCTTCTGCTATGCCGGACGCCAACCAGCAGACGCTTCCATCACCACCTGCCACCTGCCCTGGCAGTGTTCCGCAGCGTGAGCCTCCAATCTTCAGCGGAACAGACGACAACGACGTTGAAGATTGGCTCTCGACTTACGAAAGGGTGAGCGCTCTGAACAAATGGACCGACGCGGACAAGTTAACGCGCGTATCGTTCTACCTCGCGGGTGTTGCCAGTCTTTGGTTCAGGAACCACGAGGGAGATGTCCAAACGTGGCCGCAGTTCAAAACCTCCATCACGTCAGTATTCGACCGACCCGCCGTCCGAAAACTGCGAGCCGAGCAGCGTTTGCGCGCACGCGCACAAGACGCGGGTGAAACGTTCACCAGTTATATAGAAGACGTTGTCGACCTGTGCAGACGCGTGGACGCTGCCATGACGGAAAGTGAGAAAATCAAACACATCATGAAAGGAATTGATGATGACGCTTTCCAAATGCTCCTGGCGAAGAACCCGTCCACAGTTAATGACGTTATTAGCTTGTGCCAGAGCTATGATGAATTGCGGAAGCAGAGAGCTCTGACGAGACGACCCTCCGCACACGACCTGGCATCACTGTCCAGCCTGACCAACGGCCACGACCACGCGTCGCTGATAGCCGAAATTAAAGCCTTTGTCCGCGAAGAAGTCGCCCGACAGCTCTCCCTGGTGCCCTTCACACAGGAAGCTACCACAAATCTGCCATCGTCCCTCCGCGGCGTCATTCAAGGAGAGGTCGCTGAAGCGCTGCCAGCTGCCCGCGAGCAAAGTCTTGTGGCTACTCCACTTACATACGCTGCGGTCGCTGCCATGCCCTCTCGCAAAGCATCCGTACCTCCTTTCCAGCATCCTGCGAGCTATCCTCCACCTCCGGTCCGCTGGGCCAGCAATGCCACAGCCAACCCGTGGCGCACGCTCGACAATCGCCCGATATGCTTCGCATGTCGATACCCCGGACACGTCGCCAGGTATTGCCGCCGCCGGGTGCAAGGCAACGATGACAGCCCTCGAGAGCCGTACTGCCCGCCAGACTCAAACGCACATTACGCTCCCGCTGCTTCAGCGCCAGCTCGCTACCAGTCTGATCGCCGGCCTAGGTTGGAACATCTTCGCTCGCCATCTCCGCGCCGCCGCTCGCTTTCCCCTATGCGTCGACGGTCCGCACCTAACGAAGAGGGAAACTAGACGACGCAGTTCCTGAGGCAAGAACTGCGCAAGTTTCGGTTTGCCCAAGTCCTCATTCGTCACCTGCTAATGTTATTGATGTGTTCGTCGAAGATGTCGCTACAGTCGCTCTTATGGATACCGGTGCTGCTGTTTCTGTTATCGATGCTGGATTTTGCCGCTCACTCCGTAAAGTAACGACGCCTCTCTCTGGATTGTCGCTTCGTACAGCCAGTGCTCAGCCCATTCAACCGGCCGCAGTCTGTACAGCGCGTGTGACCATTCAGGACGTTCTGTACACGATAGAGCTCATCGTACTTTCATCGTGCTCCCATGCGATTATCTTAGGATGGGACTTTCTGTCGCGTCACAACGCCGTGATCGATTGCGCTCGTGCTGAAGTCGAATTCTGCTCACTCGATGACCCACCCTCCGTCGACCACCAATCTGCCGCCAAACTTGTCGTCAACGACGACACCTCCATCCCTCCGTACTCTTCGGCAGCCGTACCAGTCTCGTGCAGCGCCATATCCGACGGGACGGTCTTCTTCACGCCCTCTCAGATCTTCGTTACCCGAAGAGCCCTTCCGTTGCCCTTTGCTGCTCTTGACCTTGTCGCAGGTTTCGCCACAATGCCCATTTACAACCATAATTCATCGCCGCTGTCATTGCTTTGTCACGAGTGCCTTGGCCACGTCGAGACGGTCAACGCCACACGAATATTCATCTCCGTCCCCGATGAGGTGCCTTCGACGGCCGTCTGTGAACTGGGTGTCCTCTCCACGCCTGACCCAGCATCTGCGGACGTATTCCGACCGTTCATCGCCGAAGATTTGACACCTGCGCAGCGATCAGAGCTCCTTACCATCCTTCAGCACTACCGCCCTTCTTTCGACGTTGCACAAACGTCTCTAGGTCGTGCCTTAGCAGTCGAACACCACATCGACACGGGTTCTCACTCACCGCTGCGGCAACGTCCATATCGCGTGTCTGCTACATAACGCCGTGTCATCGCCGACCAGGTGGACGACATGCTCCGCCGAGGTGTCATTCGACCTTCCCAGAGCCCATGGGCGTCTCCGGTGGTACTTGTCACAAAGAAAGACGGTTCCATCCGCTTCTGTGTCGATTTCCGGCGATTGAACAAGATCACGCTGAAGGATGTCTATCCACTGCCGCGCATTGACGATGCTCTGGATTCTTTACAGGGTGCTGAGTTCTTTTCCTCGCTAGACTTGCGGTCAGGCTACTGGCAGGTGCCGATGGCTGAGGCCGATCGCCCCAAAACCGCTTTTGTCACGCCAGACGGCTTGTATGAATTCACCGTCATGCCTTTCGGACTTTGCAACGCACCTGCTACGTTCGAAAGAATGATGGACAACGTTCTCCGTGGCCTTAAATGGAAGATCTGCCTATGCTACCTCGATGACATCGTGGTCTTCGCCCCTGACTTCGCAACACACTTGCGCCGCCTTCAGCACGTCCTTAGTTGCTTGACCAACGCGGGTTTGCAATTAAACCTTAAAAAATGCCGATTTGCCATGCGTCAACTGACCATTCTAGGCCACGTTGTGTCCAAGGACGGCATCCTCCCGGATCCCGAGAAATTGCGCGCTGTTACTGCGTTTCCTAAACCTACTAGCATCAAAGAACTTCGCAGTTTCAGTGGCCTATGTTCATATTTCCGGCGATTTGTTCGAAACTTTGCGTCAATTATATCGCCTCTCACACAACTCCTTGGCGACACTAAAGATCTTTCATCGTGGTCTCCTGCCTGCGACGAGGCTTTCGCCACCTTGCGACGGCTTCTCACGACGCCACCCATTCTTCGCCATTTTGACCCTGAAGCTCCAACTGAGGTCCATACCGACGCCAGCGGTGTAGGCCTGGGTGCTGTGCTTGCACAGCGTCAACCTGGCCACACAGAATACGTCGTGGCATACGCAAGTCGCACGCTCACCAAGGCAGAGAGTAACTACAGCGTCACAGAAAAGGAGTGTTTGGCCATTGTGTGGGCGCTTGGCAAGTTTCGCCCATATTTATATGGCCGTTCTTTTGACGTCGTGACTGACCACCACGCGCTGTGCTGGCTTTCGACGTTAAAAGACCCATCCGGCCGCCTTGCTCGCTGGGCGTTGAAAATTCAAGATTACGATATACGCGTGGTTTATCGCTCAGGACGGAAGCACGCTGACGCTGACGCGCTTTCCCGTTCCCCTCTCTCTCTGGAAGCCACTGCTGATTCCACGTGTGAGAGCACATTATCATCTCTCGACTTTGACAGCATTGCTGCCGAACAGCGCAATGACCCGTGGACTGCGTCTCTGCTAGACCTCCTCTCCGACCCTTCTCAAGTCCCAGCGTCGCGAATGCTCCGGCGCCAAGTCCCGCACTTTGCGATTCGCGACAAGCTCCTCTATCGACGCAACTATGCACCAGAGGGACGCACGTGGTTGCTCGTCGTACCGCGAGCCTTGAGGTCGGAGATCTGTTCCTCTTTCCACGCTGACCCACAGTGTGGCCACGCAGGAGTTTTCAAAACGTACGAAAGACTTCGACACCGTTACTACTGGCGTGGCATGTATACTTTCGTCCGCAACTTCGTCCGCTCTTGCCGTGAATGTCAGCGCCGAAAATCTCCACCGCACATCTCCGCCGGTGAACTACTACCTTTGCCGTGCCCTTCCCGACCCTTTGATAGGGTCGGTATAGATCTCTATGGGCCGCTTCCATTGACTCCTACCGGCAACAGGTGGATAATCGTTGCAGTCGACCACTTAACACGCTATACCGAGACTGCTGCTCTTCAAACTGCCACAGCACAAGAGGTCGCCTCTTTCATACTTCACCGTTTTGTGCTGCGTCATGGAGGTCCTCAAGAACTTCTCAGCGATCGTGGCCGCGTCTTCTTATCAGAGGTCGTTGAAAAATTGCTCGCTGAATGTGCTATTGTACACCGTACATGTACTGCTTACCATCCGCAGACCAACGGCACTACAGAGCGCTTTACTCGCACTCTTGGTGACATGCTCGCTATGTACGTCACACCTGATCACTCGAATTGGGACCGAGTTCTTCCGTTCGTAACCTACGCCTACAATACCTCGACGCAAGCTACCACTGGTTTCTCCCCTTTTTACCTCGTTTATGGCCGTCACCCTTCCCACACCATTGACACCATTCTGCCCTATCGACCGGACGCGTCCGAGTGCCCGCCGATCTTGGAATCCGCCAGGCACGCAGAAGAATGTCGCCAGCTGGCCCGCCACTTTACCTCCGATGACCAGAACCGCCAAAAGCCATCCACGATGCCCAGAACTCGACTCCCGTCTTTCTCCCGGGTGCCCTTGTGTGGCTGTCAGTGCCGCATCGCACACCAGGGCTCTCGTCTAAATTTCTTCCCAAGTACGATGGGCCATACCGCGTTCTCGAACAGACTTCTCCTGTCAACTACCTTATTGAACCTATCACGCCGCCGTCTGACCTGCGGCGTCGTAACCGCGAGGTTGTACACGTCCAGAGACTCAAACCCTATCATGATTCTACGGTCCCTACAGACGACTAAGTCGCCAGGATGGCTCCTTTTTTCCCCGGGGCCATTGTAACGAAGACGAAGTACTCCGGCGCAGAAGCAGCAGCATCGAGGGTGCAGCAGAGCCTCGCGCTAGCGGACTGTGCTCGGTGCATTACGCGACCAGCGATAAGCTCGACGCCCAATAAATCTCCTTTATAATATATATATTGCCACGCTCGCTTCTTCTTTTATTTTGATGTGTTCGAGTTTGACAAGCAAGGACGGTTATCAACACTCGACGCTGGCCGTGAAGCAGTGTTCGAGAAGCTTCACGATTTTAGTAGACCGCTTTGTTAAGATTGCGTGCCGCACGCGAATGTTCCAGCTTTGTCGAGAGATAACGCCGCCACCAGCGATATTGCTGGAAAGTTCCATAGCGCCTGTATAAAAGCCGACGCGCTTGACCGCTTGTCAGTTGATCGACGGACGACGCCCTGTTCGCCGCTATATTTGTACAGCGTGCATTGCTGTAGTTCTAGTTCTCATTTTCCGGCCACAAGTTCGGCCAAATAAACAGTTTCATCCTGCAAACGCCGACTGCTGTCTTCATCGACGTCACGACCACGTGACGTCTGGTGGAGGTGCTGCTTCGCTCATGTTCCGGTCGCCCCCGTCAGGCCGTGAACCCAGTCCGGGCCGCAACGAAGACATCGACGCCTACCCCGAACAGCGAGCAAGCCGCAGGACACAAGGACTACCTCCAGAATACCAGCCTTTACCCGACAAGACCAGGAAGACCCCGACCATGACCAACACAACAGCGACAATGACAGCAACCATGCCGCTTGCACCCGTGCTGCTACAGCGCCCAAAGGACCCACCGACCTTTCACGGATCATCTGCTGAAGACCCGGAAAGTTGGCTGGAGAAGTACGACCGCGTCGCCATTTTTAACGAATGGACCGATGAACACAAGTTAAGACACGTCTACTTCGCCTTGGAGGACTCTGCCCGAACTTGGTTCGAGAACCAAGAGCGAAGCCTCACGACGTGGGACATTTTTCGCACAAGATTCCTTGCCACATTCACGAGTGTCGTCCGCAAGGAGAGGGCCGAAGCTCTGCTGGAAACCCGTGTGCAGCTTCCAAACGAAAACGTGGTGCTGTACGCGGAAGAGATGAGCAGACTGTTCCGACACGCCGACCCAGCCATGCCCGAGGACAAGAAAGTCCGCTTGCTCATGCGAGGGGTAAAGCAAGAGCTCTTCGCTGGGCTAATGCGGAACCCACCGTCGACAGTCCAAGAGTTCGTCTCAGAGGCGACGACGATTGAGAAGACGTTGGAAATGCGCAACCGGCAGTATAATCGCCGATCGATTCAAGACAACCCAGTTGTTCATGCTGTCGGCTCCGACGACCTGCGCGAAACGATCCGAGCGATCGTGCGGGAAGAACTACGCAAGCTCTTACCCTCACCACAGCCTGAAGTTGCGTCGATCGCTGACATCGTCCGAGAGGAAATCCAGCAGTCTCTGGGCACCCCGAGTCAGCGCAGCCGCAGCTGCAAGCAGTGACCTATGCTGCTGCAGCCCGACGCAACGTCCCCCCTCCTCGCCCAAGTCAAGACGCCGCGCCGCCTCAACAGTTCCGCCGCCAGGCACCACCACCGCCGCCACCGACGTCATACCGCCCGCCAGCCGGCCAACGATACACGCCGAGGAAGACCGACGTTTGGCGCGCCCCCGACCACCGCCCACTCTGTTACCATTGCGGAGAAGCTGGCCACACTTACCGCCGCTGCCAGTACCGACAGATGGGACTGCGTGGATTCGCCATCGACGCGCCGCGTCCACAGCGAGGGGAAAAACCACGTGACATCGCCGACTACCTCGCGGGAACGCAATGGACGCCCCGACAACCTTCCCGTTCGCCGTCGCCAGGCCGCTACGTCTCTCCCCAACGCCGACCATACACTGGCCCAACTCGGGGCCGGTCACCTAGCCCGTATCCGGAAAACTAAGGACAGCAACCGATGGAGGTGCGGTTGCTGTACGACGAAATACCGAAGATCCTCCGCCGCGGACGACGACGCCACGACGAAACCTTCAGGACACGACGCGAACCAGACAGAGCCCTGACGAAGAAACCTCGCGGATCGATGTAGACCCGACGACGCAACGTGGAAGGAGCGGTACAAACCGACGTAGCCGTGTCCCGACGCCGCGGCCTAACTGCAACGCAAGACGACGAACTAGCGACCTCGATGCTGTGTCGGCGGCTGGTGGTCCCGACGAGGGAAGCAGACGAAGACGACCGGCTCGACGAACGCGGCCGACGGGGACGCCGTCCAGCCCCGAACACGCGGGTTGGCGCGAAGCGCCGAAGAAAAGAAGCACGTCCGCTCACAACGAGTACTGCTCACACACTCTCTTTATTTACAAGTGCGCCTGTAGAATAACGACACCAGAGCGGCGCCCCCTGGCATCTTACAAGGCATTCTCAAAACCGAAACCGAAACAACACAACAACCATCCCCTCCTCGAAAGAAAAGTGAAAAACTGAAAAGTGAAGAAAGCATGAAAAACTGAAATCACACGGAAAATCATAAGATACACATTTGAAAAATGCGTAAGACAATTCAGTTCAGTTATTTACGAAATATTGCACAGAACACTGCACACACTACACAGAGAAACAATGCATCAGTAATGCACACAGAGTAAGTCCACGGCACGTAATGAGGCAGGAGTATAAGAGAAAAGAACTTGTTATGACTAACTATTGTACATAGTCCTCATAACGTCGAGGCTTCCGACGTTTCCGCTTAGAGCGGCGCCTCTGAGGCGTAGAAGCAGATGACTGTGCACCCTGGTCACACGCGCTTGGCAAGTCCTCCCCACCTGGCGAAGGAAGCGTTCCACAGGCTGAATGTCGAGGTACCGGTGGGGCAGCCCTGGCTGGCGGACGCATCGGCGAAGTGGACGGAAGCAAGGGCGCCCGCACAGCGACAGGCACGGCCGGCGGATGCACATCGGAAGTACACTGAAGCACAGGCACACGCACAGGGCACACCGCACGAGGCGAAGCACACACATTCACAGGTCGATCCGGCATCGACGAAGAAGATGTCTCCGAAGCCGTAGGCGGTGACGCAGTGGACGACGCAGAAGCCGTGGGACAAGTCGGCGATGCACGAACGGTCGACACAATCGACGAAGCAGACTGCGTTGGAGCCGAGGTCAGTAAAGCAGGCATCGTCCCCTTTGGTACCGGAAAAGTTTTCTGGGATTTAGAAGAATAGCACTGTAGTGTATCACCGCAGATGGTGATGCCGAACAACCGAATGGCATCAAGGCCAAGAAGAGATCGGCCACATGGTGTTACAAAGAATATTATCGGAGCCTGCACTCCTGCGTACGTGACGTTGGCCGTGAATTGGCCGAAGTGGCGAATGATTCCCTTTGAATATGAGTGCAGGATAGTAGATGAGCGTGCCAAATGAATGTGCGGAAATGAATGCTGAAAGTCATCGGCGTTGATTAACGAGACTGAAGCGCCTGTGTCCACCAGAAAAGACAAGGGCACATTGCCCACTGAAGCTGTAACACGTGGCTCTGAAGAAGTGTGGACACCATCCACATTTAAAACAGTGACCGTATTGGTCTGAGCCGTGCTCGAAGGAGCAGATGAAGAACCTGGTTCAGAAGGATTTACTGGACGGGAATTGCATACGGACTGAAAATGTCCAATTTTTCCGCACGCACGACAAGTGCGGTTTCTCGCCGGACACTGCGCAAAGTTGGCTAAATGCCGTGCCGATCCGCAACGAAAGCAGTGTGCGGTTGAATTATGCGAAGAAAATTGAGCACGCGAGCCCAAAGCTCGGTGTTGATCCGGAAAAGAATTCGGCGGCATGGAGTCGCCATGTTGACGGCTTCCTCGACCCCGCGACGCTGAGGGGCCGCCATGTTGACCGCCACGAAAGGACTGTGCAGGCGGGCGGCCATGTTGACCGCCGCGCCGAGACGAAGAAGAAGGGCCGCCATGTTGGCGCGTCCCGTGAAACAAAGGACCGGCGCCCTGGCCCCCCGCAGCAGAAAGTTGCTGCACTGAGTGCGGAGCGAATTGCTCCAACTGCACACGGACAAGTTCATCCTCTCGCACAATCGAGAGGGCTTCGGAAAGAGTGATAGACGATCCTTTCTGGAGGAGTCGGCAACGGACATTTTGCGACGCGACGCCAATAAAGAGCTGCTGCCTGATCATGTCATTTTCAAGCGCGCCGAACCCGCAAGACGCGGCTAGCGACCGGAGACTAGCTATGAAGTCTACCACGGGCTCACCGGGGAGCTGACGACGCTCTTGGAAGCGGAGGCGCGCGACATAATCACAGGACGCGTCTTTAAAGTGGTCATCGAACAATGCAAGTGCGGCTTGGAATACGTCAGCCGACGCAGGCGTCTCTGACGCGTTGGCGGAACTCAACGTCTGGTAGAGTTTTAGACCGGCGTAGCCTAATGCGTTGATTAAGAGGGCTTTCCGACGCTCGGGCTTGGCGGCGTCCTTCCCGATGGCATCCACGTAGGCTTCGAAAATGAGCTTCCAATCAGCCCAAGGGATCGGCGGATCGCCGGGCGTGGAAAGAAAAAGCGGTGGAGGTATGGGAGACGCCATCACAAGAGAAAAACTCTACACGAAACGAAGAAAAGAAGAAAACGAGAACGAAGGAGAAACACCAACGCGAAAAGAAAGTCCGCAGTGTTAACGAATAGACGCGGAGCCGCTCGACTGGGAAAAGGCAGAAGAGACGCGACGCGGCGGCCGCTACGGAGAACAAAGAAGCGATGGCGGGAAACGCCGAAGTAGCGTCGCGGCGTCGCAGCAGAATGGAATCATTGAGGCGGACCGGCAAAAAGGAATACGAAGGAAACTATTCGTACTTCACCTCGTCGCCATTGCTGTGTCGGCGGCTGGTGGTCCCGACGAGGGAAGCAGACGAAGACGACCGGCTCGACGAACGCGGCCGACGGGGACGCCGTCCAGCCCCGAACACGCGGGTTGGCGCGAAGCGCCGAAGAAAAGAAGCACGTCCGCTCACAACGAGTACTGCTCACACACTCTCTTTATTTACAAGTGCGCCTGTAGAATAACGACTAGAGTTACTGTATATGCTACCTTTAGGTAGCAGAGTTGCGCATAGGTCCGCCATCTTGCCCGCCGTGGCATCCACGCTAAGCAGGAAAGCCGCCTCTCTGGAATGTAGGAGCCGACGCGGCTGCTGTTGTTGCTGCTGTCCTCTCGGCCCAGCGGCTCCGTGCACCTTCTCGTTCGTTCATAACGCGCCGCTGGCGCAATGACTTTCGATTCGAAGAAAAAAAAAGAATGGAAAGCTCAAAGAAACAATAATTTGAGATGGAACAGGTGGAGATGGAACACTATCGTAATATTTTTGTTTTAAATGGCAGTTAGAGAAAGTGCGACGGTCACGATTCTGGACCAATTATATTCAGCCTAATTATTCGTTTCACGTAGTTTTTGATGCAGCACTTCAAAAGATTAAGTGAATAGCTCGAGAAAACAAGTGCTAAAATTATCACTGTGTTTTACAAATAGCGCAAGCTAACGAGAACTTCGCGTACGTCTAGGTAGATGTGGCATATAATAAACACTCGGTCATGCTTCCAACTTTTATCCCGCACAGTGGTCGGAATGAATCATGCTGTTTTGATAGACCTGTAAGGTTCATATTCATACACATCGCCTCGTTCACACAGTCACTCGCGCATATTTTTACCGTTTTGTCCCGTTTTGTCCTGTTCGATTTTTAGTCAACCTTTGACCAGTGAGAGAGAAGCGATATATATCCTGTTCGTTATCGCCGGCTTCTGACGTCTCATCCGCGGCAGCCACTTGAGACGGCGACGGACGACGGAGACAGACTTGCCACATGAAATCGAGAAGAAGGCCTTTCCGTGCTCTTGTCGGTTCGTGCAGTGGGGAGCGCAGCATCCTCTCATTGTCGCAACTTCGCAACGCTGAGTCAGGGCGCTGCGCCGCGCAGACGTTCGCAAAAACGGACAGCAGAAGACACCACCACAACAACGACAAACAGTCCGAACTCAGCTGGACCGTCTTGCGCTTCGCCGGACGGCTTGATTTGGCTTGATACAACGGTGGTGGCGCGGCGATCGCCAGCACCCGCGCGGCCGTGAAGTTGGCTTTCCCTAAAACGGATGCTTTTTGCGCACGTGAGCGCGCTGGGCGAATGGTGGCGCGAGCGGCGAGTTCTATCAGAGGCGCAACTCTGCTACCTAAAGGTAGCATATACAGTAACTCTAATAACGACACCAGAGCGGCGCCCCCTGGCATCTTACAAGGCATTCTCAAAACCGAAACCGAACAACACAACACTCGACGTTCTTATCGACGGCCACAGCATCACAGCCCTCGTCGACACCGGAGCCGACTATTCTGTCATCAGTGGACCGTTCGCCACGAAGCTGAAGAAAGTTAGGACAGCCTGGGAAGGCCCCGAAATCCGGACAGCTGGAGGTCACCTCGTAACGCCAGAGGGAATCTGCACAGCGAGACTCACCATAACAACAGGATTTATCCCGCGAACTTCGTAATCCTGCCGCGTTGCTCGAGAGATGTCATCCTTGGTATGGACTTCTTAGGCCTTCATGGTGCAATCATCGACCTGAGGTCTAAGTCAATAACACTGTCCACGGAAAAGGCACTACCGCCGCACACTCCGCCAAGAAAGCACGCCTTGAATGTGCTGGAAGACCAGGTCACCATTCCACCTCGCTCCAGCGTCATCATTTCCGTCGGCACTCAGAAATCAGCAGACCTCGAAGGCGTTGTTGAAGGCGACAAGCACCACTTGATTAACCGCAAGATTTGCGTCGCAAGAGGAGTAGCAGAGCTGCGGGCAGGGAAAGCAACAGTTATGCTCACGAATTTCAGCAACGAGTACAAGCACGTGAGCAAAGGCACGACGGTCGCCTACATCGAAGAAATCGTAGAAGCCAGCAATGCTTTCGGCCTCACCGATTCTCCCGAGCCTACTCCGACGAATAAAGCGCCGCAACCAGCTTTCGACATCAATCCCAGCCTTCAGAAGCACAAACAAGAACAGCTCAAAACCCTGCTCTTGCAATACAAGGACTGCTTTTCGTTGTCGTCAAGAATTAGGCAGACTCCCGTGGCAAAACATCGCATCATAACAGAGGAAAGCGCCAGACCACTCCGTCAGAGTCCGTACAGAGTTTCGACGCGAGAACGCGAGGCCGTGAAGAAACAGGTCGACGAAATGCTACGCGACGACATCATCCAGCCGTCGAAGAGTCCGTGGGCATCCCGGTGGTGCTAGTGAAGAAGAAGGATGGGACTCTACGTTTTTGCGTCGATTATCGTCGCCTGAACAAAGTCACGAAGAAGGACGACACCCTGGATCGATTACACAACGCAAAGTACTTTTCGTCGATGGACCTCAAGACCGGTTACTGGCAAATAGAAGTCGACGAGAGAGACCGAGAAAAGACTGCTTTTATAACACCAGACGGCCTGTTCGAGTTCAAGGTCATGCCCTTTGGTCTTTGCTCGGCACCTGCGACTTTTCAACGGGTTATGGACACAGTACTGGCCGGCTTGAAGTGGCAGACGTGCCTCGTGTACTTGGACGACGTCGTTGTGTTTTCCTCAAACTTCGACGAACACCTTCGGCGCCTTGAAGTTGTACTTCAAGCTATCAAGACCTCCGCACTCACCTTGAAGCCTGAAAAGTGCCGCTTCGCGTACGAGGAGCTCTTGTTCTTGGGTCACGTGATCAGCAAGGATGGTGTTCGCCCGGACCCGCGGAAAACAGCTGCCATCGCTGACTTCCCGACGCCCACCGACAAGAAGGCCGTACGCCGTTTTCTCGGCTTGTGCGCCTATTACAGACGTTTCGTCAAGGAATTTTCACGGATCGCCGAGCCACTGACGCAACTCACGAAGACCGACGTCGAATTCAGGTGGGAAACGTCGCAAGTCCAAGCATTTCAAGAATTGAAACGACGCCTGCAGACGCCTCCCATACTTGCGCATTTCGACGAATACGCCGATACGGAAATCCACACCGACGCAAGCAGCGTAGGACTCGGCGCCGTCCTTGTGCAAAAGACCGACGGATTCGAAAGGGTCATCAGTTATGCTAGCCGGTCGCTATCAAAGGCAGAAATCAACTACTCCACAACAGAAAAGGAGTGCCTGGCCATCATCTGGGCTACATCGAAGTTTCGCCCCTACCTCTACGGCCGGCCCTTCAAAGTTGTGAGCGACCACCACGCCTTGTGTTGGCTAGCTAACTTGAAGGACCCTTCAGGTCGCCTCGCACGGTGGAGCCTACGACTTCAAGAATTTGACATAACCGTCGTTTACAAGTCCGGAAGAAAATACTCCGACGCTGACTGCCTGTCCCGCGCCCCCGTCGACCCACCGCCGCAGGACGACATGGAGGATGACTGCTTCTTGGGAACCATAAGTGCCGAAGACTTCGCCGAACGACAGCGAGCGGACCCAGAACTCAGGGGCCTTGTGGAATACCTCGAGGGCAGGACCACCGTTGTTCCCAAGGCATTCACGCGAGGACTGACGTCGTTTTTCTTGCGCAACGGTGTTCTCCTTAAGAAGAACTTCTCGCCGCTTCGGGCCGATTCCCTTCTCGTAGTGCCCTCGACACTGCGACCAGAGGTCCTCCAGGCTCTGCATGACGACCCGACGTCTGGACACCTGGGTGTTTCTCGCACGCTCGCAAGAATACAGGAAAAGTACTACTGGCCGCGCCTTGTCGCCGACGTAACTCGCTACGTCAAGACCTGCCGGGACTGTCAGCGACGCAAGACACCGCCGACTAGGCCAGCCGGACTTCTGCAGCCTATCGAGCCACCTCAATGGCCGTTCCAGCAAATTGGGATGGACTTACTGGGGCCGTTCCCGACGTCCAATACCGGAAACAAATGGATCGTCGTAGCTACCGACTACCTCACCCGCTACGCCGAGACAAGGGCCCTACCCAGAGGCAGTGCCGCCGAGGTAGCAAAGTTCTTCGTTGAGAACATCCTCCTGCGTCATGGCGCCCCAGAGGTCCTCATCACCGACAGAGGTACGGCGTTTACTGCTGACCTAACTCAGGCAATACTGAGATACAGCCAAACAAGCCACCGCCGGACCACAGCGTACCACCCACAGACCAATGGCCTCACCGAGCGGCTAAACAAGACCATCGCCGACATGCTGGCCATGTATGTCGACGTCGAACACAAGACGTGGGATGCCATCCTTCCGTATGTGACCTTCGCATACAACACGGCCATGCAAGAAACGACGCAAATGACGCCGTACAAGCTGGTCTACGGAAGGAGCCCGGCAACGACGCTCGACGCAATGCTACCAACCGCCACCGACGAAGACGATCTCGACGTTGCCGCCTATTTGCAACGCGCCGAAGAAGCTCGACAGCTCGCCCGCCTGCGCATCAAGAACCAGCAGAGGGTCGACAGCCGTCACTATAATCTTCGACGACGCCACATGGAGTACCAACCCGGTGACAGTGTGTGGGTCTGGACGCCGATACGCCGACGTGGGCTCAGTGAAAAACTTCTTCGGCGATACTTCGGCCCATACAAGGTGCTTCGACGTCACGGCGCTCTTGACTACGAGGTCGTCCCGGACGGCATTACGAACTCCCAGCGACGCCGCGCACGACCTGAAGTCGTCCATGTCGTGCGCCTTAAGCCGTTTTTTGCGCGTTAGCGAACCTGAGAACTCTACTTTTTCCTTTTTATTGTAATTTATTTGTGTATGCACTTGTTTTTTCCTTGCATGTTCTGTTGCAAGCATCGGGACGATGCTTTTTCAGAGGGGGGCAATGCCACGCTCGCTTCTTCTTTTATTTGATGTGTTCGAGTTTGACAAGCAAGGACGGTTATCAACGCTCGACGCTGGCCGTGAAGCAGTGTTCGAGAAGCTTCACGATTTTAGTAGACCGCTTTGTTAAGATTGCGTGCCGCACGCGAATGTTCCAGCTTTGTCGAGAGATAACGCCGCCACCAGCGATATTGCTGGAAAGTTCCATAGCGCCTGTATAAAAGCCGACGCGCTTGACCGCTTGTCAGTTGATCGACGGACGACGCCCTGTTCGCCGCTATATTTGTACAGCGTGCATTGCTGTAGTTCTAGTTCTCATTTTCCGGCCACAAGTTCGGCCAAATAAACAGTTTCATCCTGCAAATGCCGACTGCTGTCTTCATCGACGTCACGACCACGTGACAATATATATATATATATATATATATATATATATATATATATATATATATATATATATATATATATATATATATATAATATAATGAAAACTCCTTGAATAAGGCAGTTTCTGCGTCGACGACGACAAAACTACTTGTCGAAATGTTGGCTCTAGCGACAACCCGTGTTCGAGGATTTTTCCATCTTCCCCTGAACTTCTGCCACGTTTGCAATATGCTATTAGTGTAGAAGATTCCTTGTTATTATTATTATTTTTTTCAGGTCTACTGCGTAATGTGCGTGGTGTCCCAATACCAGCAGTACGTCGTCAGAGGGCACGCCTCGGAGCAGAGAAGTCGACAGGAGTCAGTAAGTTGAGTATGTTCTCAATGGTATGGGCTATTGACCAACAGCTTTGTATACTCGATGCACGATCGAATCTGCTGTTAATTTCAGAGGCACGTAGCAGAAGCTTTAGCACTGCAATACCTTATTGCGATTTGTCATGTTCCTGTGTTACGATAAAATCAGTGTGCCGTGCCAGTCAATCAAAAAATCGAGCGCACATACTCCCCTATATTCATGATGATAATGCGTCGTGTTATGTTCAGCGTGTGAAAAGCTGCGGCCAAGCTGTACACCATGTACCAACTCATCCGAGAAGCATCTGTCTAGGACACCGTGAGTAGGAGGACAGTGCTAATTGTGATTTTCTAAAAATGCTGTGCATTCTAAGGCGTTATCAAAGACTCACAATTACAAAAATTAAACCACGGAACCACACAATTCTGCGCAATTTTAGACAGCGCCGTGAACATTCCCGCGCTCAGCGTCTTCAAAAATTCTGCCAAATAATGGTGCGCATCCTGCGTCACTCTAGCGATTTTTTTATCCGTGTAAAATTTTGAAGAAATTGTGTATTTTTCTATGCGCACAAAATCAATAAGTTGCTGCGCACGTGCATAAGTCATTGAGAATTCCTTGAACATAGCTAAAGATGATAAACTCTTGAAGACACAGAGCGTCTGAAGCCGAGAGGACGAAGAATAGGTAAAACCACGTGCACTGCGCCTTATTACTGTGCTACATGCATGGCTGTAGCGCATACAAAGGTTAGACAAATTCACGTGCACTGTCCCTAATTAATGTGCTTCATGGCTGAATCGTCATTAAACATCCCGTAGGGATTAGCGACGGCCGGAGCTCATTCTTGTAATCTTTGTAAGAAATTTTGCTAATCTCGGTGAAAGTCGTGTTTGATGTATGTGTATGCGTTTCTTTACACACTTTTTAATATTTTTGATTTATTAGTCACTGCCACTTATTCTGGCGTTTATTTCTTTCTGTCGAGCCGTACTTCACAAAACGGTCGCTACTAGTATTTGATTATGTCAGCGTGTAAATTGGAATCCGCACGGCGTAGTCGCAAGAGTCATGACGTCGTATGACACAACATTTTCGCAGTTGGCCATGGTGACGACACAGAACAGGGGCGACAGCGGCGGCGGCCAAAGCGCAAATCGATCAGCCTTCGGCCGCATCAGCTCGTGGTACATGCGCTGGCTGTCTCGCAAGACAGCTTTGCCGCGCAGTGAAGACACCGTACTGCCGTGCCGAGTCGTCGTACCAGCAGACACCACCTACTCAGCTGATGAAGGTGCGCTGGCAACGGCACCTGGTGCCACAGGTACACCCACTCGCTGCCTGTCTGCCTCTCGCGCGCTCTCATATATGTCACGTCTCGCGCCATGTTTAGGAAAACACGCATGTTGCACAGGACATAAGTTTTCAGTCATAGTGACAAGCAGTGCTGGGCAGTATCGAAGATATATGTATCTTAGATACTATCTTAGATACTCTTTGGGTATCTTGTATCTGTATCGCGATACGTCTCGCAAAACGTGTATCAGTATCTGTATTTCCGATACATTGAAGAATGTATCGTGCATCTTAAGATACAAGATACTGCGATCGCACAACCACCGTGCCACACAATAAATGTTGGCGGAATTTCGCTTCTCAAGCTGATACTGCTGCCACTAAGACACCAGAATAAGACAAAAGGCAGTGACATTATTTTATCTTTCCGCCAGAGCTTTCCGGCGAGGATAGACGATGAGCTCTGAGCGTCCCTACTGGTGGATCAGTCACGTGGTGGCGCCCGCGTCGTCTCGACAAACAAGCGCGCGAACGTTAAGGACCAGTTTTAACCCTTTTGTTTTCTAGTTCTTTTTTCCTTTTAGTTATGTGAGTGTCATGACGATTGGCACTTAGCCACTGTCCTGTGTCACGTACTCCAATGCGTACGGCGTCTTTCGCACACACTCTGATGCCGGTTTAGAGTCACCATCGATGTTTCTCCAGCGTGGTGCTTCGTTACGAAGTCTGAAGAATTCAAGAAGGGGGGGGGGGTCGCTTTGCGTCTCGTGGCTTTCACACATCGTCAATTTGAAGGATCTCGTGGATAAATGTTTAACTTTTATCCAATGAGATCGACTTATGTGCAAAGAATATTCTAACAGCTATAGCGCCACCCAAGGCCGTAACTAAGGGGGGGTTGAGGGGGTTCTGACACCCCCCGAAATTTTTTCATGCTTTAACTTTTCGGGTGGCATTAAAATACTTAAATACTTCACAGCGACCACCAGTTGCCAAAGTTAGCCGTTCTACATACAAACATCCCCGAAAAAAATTCCTGGGTATGGCCCTGGCGCCACCTGTACCAATGCTGGACCGAGCAGAGCAACCATTCACCTAACAGACTCTATCTTGGCGTACGTCTCTTTTTCCTTTATTCAAAGAGTTCTAAAATCATAATTTGATTGCTAGCAGTTCTTTCATAGCTGTTCTTCGTTTCCATCCAATACATTACCCATGTCTATATATTGTTTTTTTTTTTTTGTCGCTCTGCTTACTGCAATATGTCTTTAACGTGCTGCCAAGGTAAGCTCTCTGCTTTACTTTTACCTTTAACAATCTGCGTCATTTCCGCTACTGTTTAGATATTTATATTCCACTTGAATTTAATATTGTATAAAGGCGATGTTGAGAAAAAAAATGTAATAATCCGGGTGCGCCTGAAGTATACAGTAAGAAAAATTCTGCTTACTAAGTAACATAGCGAAATTGAGTTTGCATTATAACGACGCAAATTATTAGGAGCCCATGACGGTCAGCGCAAACAAGATACGAAGCACAAAGTACACGACACAGGCGCTCACTTGTTTGCGCTGACTGCCATGAGTATGTTCCAACTAGCCCAATTTGCTACATATATTTATTAGGAGCTATCTTGAATATGTTAGAAACGGTACTCGAGAAACATAGTTATAGCATATGCTCCGTTTTTATTATGAACGTCCCAACGAGCCGTTTTACGCTATTTTCTATAGGCACTAAATTCAATTGTCATAGCTATTAAAGAGGTACTGACACGAATATTTCCAGTTGTCGTTTTTTTGCGTCAAATGAAAGGTCAGGCCCTCAAGAGCCTAGAAAAGGTAGTGCTAAGCGCGTAATTACAGTATGTTTTTAAAAGCTAGTTTCGGTTCCTACTCTACCCTGACGTCACAACATGGTATGAGCTTCTCGTCACGTGCTCGTACAATATATAGTGACGTTCCCACGGCCGCTCGGCACCTTGGCTCCGCCATCTTGGAAGTTTTGGTACCTAACGTCATCACAACTAGCCAGAATGCTGCGTGAAGTCACCATAGACACTAGCTTGACGCCTGGCGTCAAGCTATAGTGTCGATGTAAGTAGGTGCGCCATGGAAAAAGTGATTTTAATATCAAATTAAAAGATCTTATCAGCATTTGCTGAGCTTCACACTTGCTCAGAGCCGTCTCTGCATACAGGAGACTTGTATGGCCGAGTAAACTCGCCTTCGAAAAAAGGTGTCAGTACTCCTTAAGGGTTACCCTCCACGGTGGTCTAGTGGTTATGGTGCTTCACTGCTGACACGAAGGTCGCGACGGCCGCATTTCGGTGGTGGGAAATGCCAGATGCCCGTGTGCTTATATTTAGGTCTTAGAACCTCAGGTAGTCGAACTTTCCGGAGCCCTACATTACCGCGTCTCTCATAATCATGTAGAAGTTTTGGGTCGTAAAACGGAACAATTATTATTAATTGTTGGGGGTGCCGCCTGTCTCGTGTTTCTATACTTTTTCGCTGTGTTTGATACAGAACCGCTTTTCTATTTAACTTAGATATATTTGTTTTCCTTGTTTAGGCTTCCCTAAATTATTTTAATGTTGCTAATCACCGGGTAATCGGAGCTATAAGTGGCAATAGCATGAATAGCGGCGGTGTCCTGCGGCGCTTTGTGCAAATGTACAATACGTCTGAAACGTTTCTTTGCTGCAGATGTTCTTGGCGACGTACACATCTCCGGTTATAGGTTATTGCGAAAACCATGATACGTTTACGAGCAAGGTAGAACTCCACAGCGGTATTTGCACCATCGTGCGGAGATTTCTTACTGAAGCTCTTGTTATTAGATGACAACCTCCTAGCTGGTCGGTAAGCGCAGCAGCGACTCCCATCACTTATTAAAGCGACAAGCAAAAATCGCTGTCGGCGAAGTGTATAGAGAAAGAGCTGTCATGTAAAGCAGCTAAAGCAACAGCAGTAAGTTGTTTCGGAATGAAACTAATTACCTTGAGCCAGAAGTACAAAACGTTTGAGAAACTAACAAGTATTTCATTCTAATGAAAGGAAATTGGTCCCAGTTAATAAATTTTCAAGCGAACATTCTAGTACATAGGCGTTAAGTGCTACATTGTATAGATATATAACAACAAATTTCCGAATGTATCGAAGTATCTTAAGATACAATTGGAATGTATCGTATCGGATACAATCCGTGTTGCAGTGTCTTGTATCTGTATCTCAAATACTTCTTGCTTGAATATCTTGTATCGTATCGCGATACAATTTCAATGTATCTTTGCCCAGCCCTGGTGACAAGAAGTCACTCGGTCACTTATGCGTTTCTTCTTTTTCTTCTCAGCCGATTACATTTTCGAGCCGCAAAATGCCTCGCATCGGTCGTTGCGATCATTGTTTCATGCAAGTGATGTTGTGGGACTAAATGGAGGTCTTATTTATGTAACCGTAGGACGCAACGGTAGGACGCAACGGTAGACTCTTACGAGAGCTTTACGGGGAGACCATGATGTTCTCGAGATGCGCAACGAAAGCGCGTAGTTTCAAAGTATATCCGACGTGATGACGTTGTCTAATCATCTGCGTTTGCGAACTTCAGTGCCGCAAGATCTTTACGTGCGTAGAGCTCATACGTACGCTAACCTAAACCCCGTATTCAGAAGTGCGACTTAAATCGAAGCCACGGCTTGTTTTAAACGTATGACGTCAGCGTAACGCCTCTTGCGAAATCGCCGACGGAAACGAAGGCAACTCCTTGAGCACGTTAGTGTCAAGCGTCACTTTGTCCAAACTTGGCCAAGTGAAATCGCGGCTTCAAGTTAAGGCGCATTTCTGTACACGGATGCGGGGACTCCAATATGGTACACGGCCGGTTATAACTATTTCAAGTGAAATCTTTCTTGATGCTAGCGCAGGTACTACATTCCCCTCGGTGATTATCCTCAATCCTGCAGTGCGCATTAGTCCTCCGCAGTAGTTAAGTACTGCATCAAATTCCTACGTCAAAGCAGCACTATTTGCATGGAATCTCCACTGATAAAATCGTGCTTAAACAAAATTCATATTAGCCTCTTCAATCGGGTTAGCGTATTAGTAGCTGCTAGCTTCCCTTCGTCGGTGTCGGTCACGGCTGCCGTTGCCGAGATGCTGCTGTATAGATGCCTTCAAGGATTAAGCCGAAAGTTGTGACTTAGGTCCATAAGCTCTCCCGCGCTCTCAAGAAAGTCGTGGGCAGGCGCAGAGTGTGGCTGCCTTATTTTAGGCAACCTGGGAAAAATCTGGAAATTTTGCCCACGCATTTGCGATGGCAAAAAGCGCGGTTGCGTGGAGCTGCATGAGATGACTTTTGCAACGAGTTTCACAAGGGTTGTATATCCGAAAGTGAAAAAAGAAAAGCGCGTGAGGCGTTATAATCATTTTGATAGAAAAAATATAATAAGTGCCGCCATGTAGGTGAACCATCGGTATCTTGGTTCACTGCTTAGATATGTTTCATTAGTTCTAGGCTGTGACGAAACGTCTCGGTTTTTTTTTCCTCATTTTTTAATAGAAGCGGCTTAGACAATGTTGATCGCGCATGTGCCATTTAGCGTGTAATTGCGGGCGTTCGTACAATGAATAAGCAGTTGGTCGTGAGCGTTCTGATGTGTGTGTGTACGGGCGTGTGCGTGTTTACGAGTGTGAAGTTTTTCTACATGAGCCCCTTTAGCTCTGGCTTTTCCACAAGCATAGTCTTTGTGTGAGGAAGCTAGCTTTCATAAATAAACAACACTGGTTGGGGGAAGCCGCTTTACCTGTTCTTACATCGAAAGCAGGAAACACATCTGCAATTAACGAAACGTGTTCGTATTGTAAGGAGCTTGACCAACGATTATTTCTAAATTAAACAAATTTCTTTAACGCCGAAGCAGCGGCCAGAAATGCGGAAGGTCACTGTGCAGCAAAAGTCGGTCGAACTCTTATTAAACAAGCGGGTGTCTTCCAAAGCCACTCCTCGCTGCCTTTCTTGATCAGGACGTAAGAGGCAATAAGAGGTGACATCCTCCACCTCAGCATAGGCCTCACCATAGCCACAGGGCATTTGCCGGCCGCCTTCGTAAGTACTGCGTTCGGCATTAGGATTACCTGGCATTTCTTCTTAGCGGCTGTTCTAGAGTGGGAAATTTTCGTGAATATGTTCTCTGGTTCGTTGCCACTAGCACTGCCAGCCAAACCCACTACTTTCACAAGTGCGACACTCGATGAACGTGTAGACAGAGCAATGACCTCTGTGTCATGGAATTGATGTAACATACAAACGTCGTTCCAACACCTGTCCTTTTATGCCATGGTAGTTGTCGCGCTAACCTTCAAACATGAATTAGTGCCAACATACCCAGTTTAACAAAATTCGTTGCTGGGCAAGTTTGTTTATAATCTTAAATACCGGATAACATGGATTCGACGCAGGACCGAGAAAGAACGCTGATGCACAGAACAAGCGCTTGTCCTTTGAATCAGAGTTCATTCTCTGTCCTGTGTCGAATCCGCGCAGTCCAGCATTTAAAATGCTCAGTTGATCTTGCTTCTTAGTACGCTTCGTGTTTGCCGCCCATTAACTCCCAGTGACAACAGTAGACTGCGGCACACAGCAGGCAGTGATCAATATTTTATACGCTCCGCTAGCCATGTGCGACGGCGGTATTGATTATGCAGCGCATGTTTACATATCTCATTTATTCCGGTTTGTTATTTAGGCGCGGTCCCCGTTGAAGCAACTCGAAAGACCGAGCCTCCTTTGGACACCGGCCGATGTGCTGATGAGTCATCCACAGGTCGGCAGCTCTGCACGGAAGAGACGTCCATACAGCCCTATGTTGAACGAGGGGAAGCGCCACCTCCAGGTTGCGAAGCGGTGAGAGAAATACGAGTTGGCGACTCATGTTGCGTAATACATAGGCATGTTCATTTCTTTCACCATTCTTTTTTCGCGTATGTTGCGTACTAGTATGCTCATATTCACTCCTGTTTTACTCATCTTTTCTTATTTTGATGACGATGACAGCAATATGGTAGTGGCGTGCCCATGATGATAATGTTTCTGTTGATTGTCCTGTTGATTGTATTATGGTGACAGATTCGACACAAGATGGAGCGGACTCGGACGGCTGCTGCTCTCAGTTTTGACAACCCTGGACCTTCTGTTCTACAGCAATGTAATCCAGACTTAACCAAATATTTCCGTATGCGATTTTGTAAGTTTCTTTACGGGGAGGAAGACACAAAGAGAAAGATGTCTACATTCAATAATCAAACCTAAAGTGCCGATCCCTCGTAGGGCGTTGAGCCATTCTTCTAGGAACCAACCAACCAACTGCATAAATATGGGCTATTGTATGGACTTGTACGTAAAGCCTAGACGTTAGTGGCACATACCCTCTCTGTTGTTGTTTTCATTCTCACTTGTGGCTCCTACCGACTATTAGGGCCAAGGGTCTGGTGTGATGGATTAGTGTTGTTGCTGTTCCCTCTCATATGGCTCATACCCACACTGGGGAATCGGGGGTCGTATTGCCGTCCTTGTGGTCGTCCCTTACAGTCACCGAAGAGACCATTGGTAATCGCTCTGCGCTGCCACATTGTGTAGCCGTAGGCTTCATCTTCAGCAAAAGAGCATAGGCTGTGCTTGAAATCAAATGTAAGCATGCGCTTTGAGTGCTAGATTGGCGCCAAAATGTGATGGAACTGTAGTCGAGACCTTTATTCACTCATTGTGCACCGTATAGTGACTACTGCGATTCTATACCACAGCACATGCGTGGATCACGGGAAAACGCGCACGACAGGCGTTTGTATTTGTCGTCTAACTTGTTTAACACAGCACAACTGGAGCATGGTCGAACTTTCAGGGTGCAGCGCTAAAAAGCGCACGGACAGAGATATATAGTAGACACAACGGGCGCTGACTTACAACTCATCTTTATTGCCATCTCCAGTGCATATATATGTGCCTCTGTCCATGCGTTTTTTTTTTAACGCTCCACCACGGAAGTTCGACCGTGAACCAGCTCGCCCAAGCTAAAATTCTGCTACAACTGTAGAACATTGTGCTTATTGCGCTATAGTTAGTCATGTCCTGTTACTAGTCCTAGCCTAAGAAACCGCTAAGCTATTTAGTCGCATCGACAAGCGTATGAGGGTGCTATAGAGACCCAATCTGCACGCAGATGGATGACCTGAGCGTTGAAACGGAGCTCCGGCATGAAGAAATGACTCTCACCAAAGGAATACAAGATCATGGCGGCGGTTTCGTACCTGAGAGCCAGCCATTGCTAGATGCTCCGGGTAGGCTCAGCATCGACTATCAAAGGGCCGGTCCTGTTTGTGACAGGTAATTGTTCACTAGTGTCCTCTTTTCGCATGCAGCTTATGTGTCAAGTCTCATGTCATGTGTACGTTGCACCAACGTACAACTGTTGTCAATCTGTGAAACTTGTAGGGTTTAACGAAACAAATCTTTACTGTGAGCTATAAGTGACGCCGTATAGTTATAGCGCTCCGGATTTTGACCACGTGGTTAACGTCCCAGTTTACGAACCCAGTTTACGGTGCACGAGCGCTTTTGCGCTCCACTCCCATCAAAATGACGGCAGGATCGGGCCCGGGACCGTTCAGCAGCGCGATGACATAGCCACCGTGCTACGGTGGCGGGGTTGTCGACAATTTTGAAGTCGCTGTTCCCATGGTCTGCAAGGCATCCACTTTGCCTGAAAGCTACTGAGACGGAGGCGAAGCCATGTCACTAATTTTCACGCGTTTGAACGAAAACAGCACTAAACGACGGGACGAAAAAAGTACACGTATCACAGCGGCTGTGGTTCGTGCTTTATTTCGTCCTGTCGTCTAATATAGCTATTTTTGTTCAGATCATGAACCAAGCAGCCCAAGTACTTACCCTTCTGCAATTCCTTATCTAGAGCCACACGATGCAGCTATATATAGGAGGACAACTACGTATGCTTGCGATCTCAATGACTACGCTTTCTTTTCTAGCAAAGCCTGTACCTGAACGTATGACAGGAGATAGCAGAAGAAGAGGAGTTTAAGTTGCATTGATGAGCAAAGAGTGGAATCTCTCAGCCTCATTTTCACATCAAGGCACGCACGCGCGCCCTCACGTCTCTTGCTCATAACGGCCACCTTGGCGTTAATATGTAAACCTACCGTTTATATATAATTAATTTTGACGAAGTCGAGAAGCCTAAAGCATATCGAAAAATCGAAAAAAAAATGTCTCTGCTGTTTTAGTCACTTTGCTTTTCACTATTTTTTTCTGGTCTTCTATATTGTCAAGGCGTTAGACTTGTACACCCACCCATCTGCTTCGTAATTCAATAGATTTATGTTTCTGACCCCTAATTATAGTTCAAAGGGCGCGCAGTATTTGAGGCAAGACAGTGGCTGTCACAAGCTTAATGCTTGAGCTATAGCTTATGGTAAAGATGGAATTATCGAGAATCATTTTATCTGCCGATCTTTTTTTTTTCTTTTTCAGGGCGTAGTGCTGGGCGTTTTTCTGCCGTCGTGCTGCTTGGAAACAAGACAGCGACGCAGACCCAGGAGAATTTCAGTGAGACTGCAAAGAGCCGCCGCTGGGACAGCCTGATGTTCGAGATTAACGGCGAGGACAGAAGAATTAAGCGTCTCCGTTATGGCTGAGACTGATATTTCCCAAGAACTTAATTCACTAATGAGAGTACGTTAAAATGAGCAAAGTCTGTTCGCTTTGGATAACGCGCCGTGATTTTCTTACCTACACATAGCTGCCTCGATTACTGCGTTCATATTCGATGTAGCTAAATGTTCGGCGCGCGACTGAAGCGGTGAATTCTTGCACGCTGTCCTTTGCACCCATGTACAGAAAAGCGCGTGTTTTGTGCGTTCATTCGGTCAAGTACTCTAAGCACGGTAACCATTCATTATCACGTTTTTCACATTTTTTCAATAGTCATACAGAGTTAAAGAACTGCAATAACCACGCTTGCCTTCGCGTTGAAGTTATATTTCAAGCGCTGGCGTGGCTTTGTGGTTTCAGTGATATTTCGTTAGGCTTGAAAGTAGCACATATAAAGAATTAAAAGGCCATAGAAGTTATCCCCAGCTTCAGGTATCTCATATTAGACACACATTACCCGAAACTTTGGTTGCACATTGCTGGCTTCTTTATAATTTGCGTACTCTAATTGATGAAAGCATCGTCCCAAGAAAACTCCAGTTATCACGTTAGGGCTATTTAAGGCACATTTTCATTAGTTAGGTTAAACAGTCGCCCTGAGGCAACTTGGATTGTTGCACGTTCCACGAGCCGCCCTCTGCAAGAATGTAAAGCAGTGGGAGCCGATGTCGCTCGGAACGAAACTATGTATGAATGGCTAACATTGCGGCATAATAGAATCTCGAAGAAAGCAGATACGTTGCGTGACGATGAATCCAAAGTCGTAACCGCAGCATGGTATGAAACAACGGCTGCTGGTCCTTTTTAAACATTTTAGTTTACTGCATTTGGAGCGATTTAACGCCTGTGAGTATATACATAACGTGCGCGCGTCAAGAAAAGTGATGCTTCATCCAGAACTCATCGTGCAGGTTGCACTCTGCTCCGTTCTGTGCGGTTAGTGAGAGTAGCGACGCCAGTGAATGTGCCGCGAGGGGCCGTCCGACACCGTGAGAATTGTACAGACGCTGTATATACCTTACATCCCCCACTGCACCACCAAGTTCGCACGCTTTCACCGAAGCGCCGCTCATCGGGCGACCAGTAAGCTACATATATTGACAAAGTGGGTATGAGTGGGAACATTTATCTCGCAAAGAAACGTTTTAACATGCAGAGATAACCTGTTTGCGTGTACAAAGTACCATCGAGTGGCTGTGGTGAAAATTAAGATAATCATCATCCCGTCGCACGCACCAAAATTTTGTATAATCGCGATATCGTCTGACATGATCACCATCAAGTCCCTCTCAGTTTATGTATCTACACGTATACCTTCAAATGCAGCTTCACATTTTAACTTACTTTTTAGTGTCACCCAAGAAAGATCGTCGTTAACCTAACCATTTACATCCCAGCCTTCTAAGCCTTAGATGTCAGTGAGTTTTGACGCTTAACCTCTACAAAATCTCATTAATTTCGTGTGCCCATTTTCATGCGACATCCTGAATGAATGTATTGTATATTAAAAGTGAAATATTGAAATATTGTCGAATGACTCATATATAATTTATTATAGATGTCATACATTAAAGGAAATGTCATGATGTGGAAACCAGGCCTCGTGTTCTTGTTGGGATATTTTCACTCCTGCGTGAAACAATGCTCAGCGCGACATCTCAACAGAGGCCCCAGTATTCTTGTCAACTGGCCAATTTCCCTGTCTGCCTTGTGCCTCTTCTGCTCGTCTTGTAACGCGATGTTCAAAGTTATACCGTAAACCAGGGTGCACTAGCCAGGCCAATCTAACACAAACACAACTTATTGGATGCTCGTAACTATACCCTTACATCCGCTTCTGCTGACTCAGCAAATAAAGGCGCGCTATAAAAATTGTATCCACGAAACTGACCAATCGAAGATACGCGTACATCCCTAGCTCAAGAAATCGGAATAACGACGTTCGGGTTAGATTTCAAACGTCGTGTGACGAAATTCAAACGCGTGCGCTGTGAAATAAAAGTTTTGAATTGCTTTAGCGTAGAGGTGATGCGGCGGATTGCCTGACCTCATCATCATCTGTTCCTGCGCTCGACGATTCATTTTGTACTTTCCGCACTTCTTTGCCTGTCTAACATAGCCGAACAATGGTTGTTTACAAATTTTTTGGTACACGCTGCGTTTGGTTTCCGTCATGACCAAGGAGCCACGAAAGTGAAACTTAGGACAACAGAAAGCAGAGGTATAGTTGGTAGGGATTCATCATGCAAGGATTTAAGGCGTTTAAACAAGGAGACAAGAGCAAACAGGCTGTTGTATTAATCAGAGATTAACTTATCATAGAAGGTCGTTAACCGGAGGATCGCCGTCTAATCTTCTGCAGCATTGTCGTGACTGTAAATGCACTCGAAATTGCGACAAATGCGCAGAGTCATAGAGACACAAGAACGAGGAAACTCGCCTAATGGTCAAGGCTTGGGATATCAACAGTAATGGAAGCGCATGCGCGAGCAGCCTTCAATTAGCTTGCGTAAAGAAGAAATGAAATGGCCTAAACAGTTCTCTCTCGAATAGACCCCGCACACGTGTGCCCGATTGACTCATGGTGCTATCATACATGAGAACGCGCACGTACGTTTTGTGTCTACTTTCTTTTCCGCCACAGTGCGCCCTTTCAATTGATAGTCGGCGTTTGTGCTGTCTGCACGGTTTTTTGTTTTTGTGTGCACGCTTTACCTTTTTCTGATGATCGAACCACGATAGTGCGCGAAACACACATTTTGAGAAACACTGGTGCGGAGCAAGAATTTCAAGTAAACCCGACATTCTTGATAAAGCAAAATAATAATTGTTGGGGTTTTACGTCCCAAAACCACGATTTGATTATGACGGAAATTTCGACCACCTGGGGTTATTTAACGTGCACCTAAATCTAAGCACACGGGCCTCGAGCATTTTCGCCTCCACCTAAAATGCGGCCACCACGGCCGGGATTCGATCCCGCGACCTTCGGGTCAGTAGTCCAGCACCATAACCACTAGAAAGAACACCGTGGCGGGTTCGATAAAGCGAAAGAGAACTAGATTCTGTCACGTTTATTCGTCCATCTTGTGTACCGTCCCGTGGAGCTCTGGTTTGTCTTCGAAGTGAACGACGGGGGGCTTGCCACCCCTGTAGAAGCCCCCTTCGAGCTCGACGAGCACAAGCAGGTTCTTCTTCCTGAACAACGTGCGAGGCACGTACAGAGTTTTCTGGGGCCCCCTGGCCGGCCAGTAGCGACCCAGGTTGAAACCGTTCAGAAACGCAATACCCTGCATGCAAAAGCGGCAACAAGAAGCCGGATTACACGCACATCACTGTTTACAGACTCTTGAATACACACAAGAGTTTCAAAGCTGCAGCTTGCTTTTAGAGAACACTGATATTCCTGCCAATACTTTACAGGGTCAGGTCGCTTTCATAGGCACTGCAGAAGGTTACGAGACCCATCGGATAGATATACATCAAGCGCAGTTAGCAGCTCATGATGGCGATAAGAAGAACGGTGTGTCAGCAAGCATTCTAACAACGACAGAAAGTTGAGCTAGTTGAATAGCGTTTGTATCGTCCATTTTCCTTTACTTGGCACGGCTAAAATTTAACAAATAATATGTAATAATTGCAGGGGTTTTACGTCCCAAAACCACGATATGATGAGGGACGCCGTAGTGGAGGTATTCGGAAATTTAGACCATCTGGTGTTTTTTAACGTGCGCCTAAATCTAATCTAAGTACGCCTCTAGCATTTTCGCCTCCACCTAAAATGCGGCCACCACGGCCGGGATTCGATCCCGCGACCTTCGGGTCATCAGTCAAGAAGCTGTATACAACTAGTCTAGCGGGTCAAGTAGTGGTGGCAAAACTAATAGAGAGCAAAGCCAAGCAAATAGCAGTTTGACGCCACCAGGTCCGCTGCCACCAGCGTTCGCGACGTTAAGCCAGTGAAGCTGCTTCAAATTTTCTACGATGAACCTTCTAAGTTGTTAACTTACAGAGCGATCTACTTGTCTATAGTTCCGGTTTACATGCGTATGAACGAAACTTTCTATTACCAGGGGTATCTTTCCACCATTCATTATTTCGCTGCCCCGCTCCTAACATTCGTAAATGTACGCGCAATGCAAAAATCAGGTTTTGTAGTTAATGCGCGATTTGCGTGTTTTTGACGTCGCTGTGTCTGCGCAGCGCTTATCACGCAACAACCAAAGTAAGCACGAGAGACGAAATACAAATGAGGTGAGAGTGGCGCAGATTAACCGCTTAGCAAGAGTCGTCTCGTGTTTCAACCGGAAAAAGAAAATTACACTCAAGAGGCTGCTAATCATCGCATTAACTGAACGCCGCGGACTTAACTGAACCAGGGACTGAGTTGGGTTGCAGGCACTTGCAAAGTGAATGCATTGTGTTTTTATATATGAGGCTACGCGGGTGCATATTTTGATGAAATGTTGCCGTGTCTACGAGAAAAGAGATTCCGAGTTCCAAAGTGCATTGTCCATTTACACGGAGCAGCGCAACACTACAGGGACCGAGAGAGAAGACACAAACACGGCGCTAAATTTCAACTAAAAGCTTTATTTTACGATCACACGTGCTATTTATACAAAGACAGCGGACCGATAACAAAGCCAAGTAAACAAAGATAGTGTACAGAACTCGCACCTGTCATCACTGGAATCAGAATGTGTCTTGTCATTTAAAGGCGAGGAATCTAGGAACCTCTCTGACAAAGACGGCACGCTCACACATTTCTCTTTAATTTTTTTAAAATTTCATATGCATCTATAATTTCGCAGGTCATTCTGCTATGAGCCTATTTATAATGCGCGTATTTTCGAAAAGTGGGACGCATCCGCACCTCTGGCACTGGATCCCAAGATGGCTTTTAGTTGAAAGTTAGCGCTATGTTAGTGGCTTCTCTCTCGGTCTCTGTCGTGTTGCGCTAGTACGTGTAATGAATCTCCAACAGCCAACCCGGCAACGTGTCCTTGCCAAATGCATTGTCCTTTTACATATGTTGCTACGCGAGATCACATTTTGATGGAATGTGCCGTGTTTACGAGAGAAAAAATATGTCGAGTTTCTGAAACTGATGGAAGCAGATATAATTCAAGACCGTACCATGCCTATAAAACATGACAATTGTTCTAAAAATACAGAGACAAAACAAACCGGGCTCTCGAGCGACTCTGATATCCCACTAACTCGATTACTGCTATCATCCAAAAACTCGGCACCAAGAGGAGCCAAGACGAAAATAGGAAAAAAAAAACGCCAACATAGACAGCACTTCTATCAGAATAACTTAGGGCTGACGATCCATTAACACGAACAGAACGGCATCAGCAAGAAACAGGAGGTGGCTTAATGAGACAGCCATCCGTCGAAAGATCCCATGTTCGAGTCATGCGGAAGCAAGACACTACTTATGCAGTCACTCTATTATACATGTGTACTTCACTTCTATTCGGAAGTCTCGTCCAGTAATCTTAGGAACAGTGTGCATCGAACTGACTTCCCGCTGCATTAATTATGTCCTGTTCAGAATATTTTGTCCCGTTAACATGTATATCTCGCACACGCGGTTCCTGCAGTGATCCGGACAAGTGCGCAATTTCCACCTTTCATTAGATGAAAGCAGCGCAGGTTTACGCATTAAAGTTCACGTATTAATCGTGACACCAAGGGTCAAAATGTTGCGTCACACGTACCACCATGACCTTGAGCGGCGAGCCGCCACGGTGGTCTCGTGGTTATGGTGCTCGAATGCTGACCTAAAGGTCGCGGGATCGAATCCCGGCCGCGGCGTCCGCATTTTGATGGAGGCAAAATGCTAGAGGCCCGTGTACTTGGATTTAGGTGCACGTTAAAGAACACCAGGAGTTCAAAATTACCGGAACCCTCCAGAACGGCGTCCCATAATTATATCGAGGTTTTGGACGTAAAACCCCAACAATTATTATTATTTCCTTGAGCAGCGTTGACGATAGCTGCCAGGATAAAATCTTGTACATATAAATAAAACACTCAAGAGCATGGATGTAGGGACGGCCGCCAGCATAGCTTAGTAATAGAGTGAAATTCAATTCTGAGGTTTCCCGTGCCCAAGACCACGATATGATTATCAGGCACGCCGCATTAGGGGGACTTGGGATTAAACCTTGACCATATGAGCTGCATTCACCTAACTCCGCGGAAGTGCATAAACATGGTTTTTTATGCGTTTCTTCCGCACAGAATTGCGGCCGCCGTGGCCTGAAATCCAACCTGCGTCCTCGTGTGCTTACTTATACAGCAGCGCAACGTCATAGCCCAAATCGCATTTTCTTACAATGACGCGGTACTCGCGCCTGTTTATCAAGTCTGGAACCAGCGCGGAGTCGAGCTTCAGGTGACGTAAATCTAGACGTGGCATACAGAAACCCCCAATTATGTACGCATGTATTATGCAAAAGAGGTTACCTGGAAGACACAATGACAGTGGGAACGTACGCCATGGCGTTCTGAAGTACACGCATGCGCGGATTCAGGGGATGTCCGGATGTCCTGATGTCCTGACATCCCTTTAGCAGCTTGTGTGCGCGGTGCATTGAAGTTTACGTTCCGAGACCAACTTATGAAATCCTCCTGCCCTCTTACTGTGCCGCTAAAAGCCTCAGTGGGACGCGTATTACTATGATGATTATTATTAGCTCTAAGAATGCGTGCCACTATGATCATCAACCACCACCTCAAAGCCTAATAGTTGTTGGGCAGTCAAGGCGGTGATGCGGGCTAGTTGGTTTGAATCACTTGTGATCATATTCGTAGCGCAAAAAACAAGACGCAGACGCAAGTAAGAAACACATACACAGGACGGGCGCTAGACATTAATTGTGTTCCTTACTTGTGTCTGCGTCTTGTTTTTTTGAGCTACGAATATGATTACTAGTTGTTGGGGTTTAACGTCCCCAAACCACGATATGATAATGGGGGACGCCTTAGTGGAAGGCTCCATAAATTTCTACCACCTCGGGTTCTTTAACGTGCACCTATGTCTAAGTACACAGACCACAAGCATTTTCGTCTCCAACGAAATTGCGGCCGCCGCGGCCGGGATTCGATCCCGCGACCTCAGGGTGAGCAGTCGAGCACCATGACCACTAGACCACTGTGGCGGGTCACCTCAAAGCCAGATCTCTTCCTTGAAGAAAATCTAGATTCGCGCTTGAGACACGTAAGATAAACAGCTATTCGCTGCAAGATGAACAACGTAGTTGGGAAAACACGTCTGTGCACGTTCGACCGTCGACCGTCCTGATGCCGCTTACCTTCGTCTTCTGGTCAGGTCTCAAGAACGTGTCGTACAGCTCTGCGTAAGGAAGCTCGAACTCAGCAGCAAAGACGCGCACCTCGAAGGCTGAACTGGCTGCTTTCAGGGGGATCTGCTTTCGGATTGAACGCATTTGATTGTAATCTGTGAGCCAGCTGGCATTGGTGAGTGGGACTGGCCGCATGATCCAGTTTGTCAGCATGATCCTGTCCAACGTCACGTTATAGACAATCCCCTGTCAGACGAAAAAAAAAACGAGAAAAAAAACAAACAAACAATACGGGCAATTCAATGATGGCACACACTGTCATCATCGTCAGCGTTTAATGTCCACTGCCGGGCGAGCGTCTCACTTCCAGTGATCTCCCATATCTTGCGAAATAGCTGATAATAGTTTCCTAATCTAATCCTACCCCCTGATTCCAAGCCGTTTTCGATCGCTAGCCGGAGGAAACTAGCCACGCAAATGATCTCAGCACTGACGTTTTTGTTGATGGACACGATGGTTACACGGAATCCTATCCATTTACAGCTTCGATGCAAAATTTTCAAAACGCAAGGAATCAATGCAGTCACTTGCTTTTTCCACAGTAAGCGTTATTACAGTCCGTACTGGTTCAGCCAGTGAAAGCCCTCTTGCTATCTTTATACACTCACGCGTGAAACCCAAAGCTGGCGCTGTGCTAGTCTGTCTCTCGCTTCTTTGACAGTCCATGACCATCGCGTTCAGAAATGACACCCAGCAAAATTAATCACTGATAGGTCACCGAGTCAAAATACTGATGCGATAAAACTAGAAAGTCATGCAACACGCACCTTGCTTTCGCCCAGGCCTTTCCCGGATGAAATCCTGCCTTCGTCATGAACGAGAATTGTCAGTACTTGGTGTAGTTTTGCTTTAATCATCACGGCGGTATTGTTCTCCGCACGGGATACGGAATCTACAAAAACCTTAATAAAAATAGAAGGAAGATATTAAGGTCGAAATAAAAATTGTTGATAACCTTCCACAATTCAAAGCAGCACTAACGTGGCGACAAGGTGCTGCACAAAATATAGAAGAGAGCTCAGAGTCAAGTGTACACCTCCGAGCTATGGTTCTTTAGTACATCCCAAAGTTTAACTGCACACGGTGTTAGGACATATATTCAGCAGATAAGACAACATAACTGAACTTTTTGCTATACTTTGTAGAAAATGGTGCCAACACAACACGCTGCGGAGACGTTTTAACAAAAATAACTAGCATACGGTGACAATACTGCTAAGTACGTGTAACGTAACACCGAAAGAAGGTTAGACAATATTAACGCCACTTGTTGAGATAGCTCGTGAAGTCATCTTCGATCGTAACGCGTTCAGCTATTACCTGAGCGACCGACCGTATTCTATTTTTGGCAAAGCTGTGGAGTTAAGTGTCAGAAGGGATATAGCAGTCAGAAACGTCAGTTACCATTTTTTCTCACTTTTACTTTTCTTTAGGAAGAAGAGTCGTGAAGCAAAAATGACGTTACTAAAGCGATAGTGGCTGAATCTTAGCCATCGAATACGTAGTTATAGCAAGCAATAGAATGAATCGGGAGAAGAAAATGTGTTATGGTTGATTGAAACGATATCCCTGCAGTGTGCAATCAAGTTGGACTTCTGCGTCCTATCCCAAAAGCAGTACTGGTTCTTTATAGCCTGCCATTCCTTCCTTACGTTCTGGTAACTGCAGAACAAGATGAAGGTATGTCATCATACCGTACGGTGAAGCAGCGCACTTTGGACGGGGACAAAGGAGACAAGAAGTTCATTTTTACACATGACTCGATCGTCCTATCGCTTGGGTGCGCACAAAATTTGTTTTTTGATAAGTTAGCATTGTGCTGTTAGTTCATTTCTGTGTCGCTCGGGGGTGCGTGGGTGCATATATATGAAGTATTTTTTTTTTACTAAAATAAATTCGGTTGCGACTGTAGCGAGTGTCGTGTTCTTCTTGTCTCCTTTGTCCCCGTCCAAAGTGCGCTACTTCACCGCACGGTATAATGATCAGTCGCCAACTAGCCCAGCTCTCCACCTTATTGAAGGTATGTCATGGTTCAACGCGTGGGTTCTTATATTGCAGTGTTTTTTTATGTATGTTTCCGGTACAACCGTTAATAGCAGGGCTGTCTGACATATATACTTACGCCATCAACGTAGACGTATCCGCTGTCTCGAATGCCTTCCACACTGAGCATGGCTAGGCTCATGCGGCTGATAGGTGAGAGTCGCATCGTACAACATCAAACCGTGAGCCTGCAAAAAATTCACGACGACAAAAATGAAAAGTGACCTGTTTTGACTATCAGCTCGAGAAGATATTTATTTTTATCTTTACTTTATTTAGTACATACTACTTCCGGCGACCAAGCAAGGAGGACAAAATATGAACATAACAGAATCGCGCCGTTTACGAACTGAATAAAGCAACAATTACTCTGTAACATCAGTATTCAGCGAAACACAATAAACAAGTATAAAGTGCACGTTCAAGAGCTGTCAAATTACAGACAAAGCAATGACATAGTCAACAATAAAGATTATTAAGAAATGACTTCCCGAAATCAGGATTGCCACGTTCCGGAAAAGCACGTTAAGGGCAGTGCGTTCCATTCGCCGATGGTTCAGGGGAAAAAATGAGTGTTTTAAATGGTCATTACGCGCGAAATAAGGGGTCATGTCTTGATTATGGCAATGTCTGGTATGCCTTAAAGTAAGTAGGCCGTCGTCCATGAATGGCAAAGCTATTCACAGACGACAGCTTATATAATGGGTACTTTACGTAGCTAAAGCTATTCACGGACAAGTTACATAATATACTCCATATGTAGAAACCCTTAAGAGGTGCCCTGAGGGTCTGAGATCTAAACGCCTTTCTTCACGAATATTCAGATAAAGTAAGAAATGCTGTGTAACAAACAGTATCTTTGTACGACTCGTCTAACATGACGCCTTCGATGGTATCGCTATAAGCGACATGTCATTTCTTGCTAACACACAAGAGAATTTAGGAATGGAATTTTGCGGAAATGGTAGAAATTTACGCAGCAAAAGACAGCCGACTGCTAACAAAAATGCCCTTCAATATTCACGAATACAAAATGCCGCCTTATCCAGTCTGGCTTTGTAGCTCTCGCTTGAAAAAAAAAAGCACAACTTTAAAGTACTTATAAATCATTCTACACGCAGACGCTGTTTGTAAGTTTCAGATAACATATGTCCTCCGCAGTGCATGGTTAATATTGTTTACCGGTGGAGACCACGGTTTGGAATCGTGGAGAGATCTCATTTCTATGTTGATGGTTTGCGAAAACAAATCCTGTGCTTAAATTTTGCTGCATCAGAAGAAAAGAAAGAAAAAAATATATGTAAGTTTAACCCGCGTAACCGATCGCGCTTCTCATTAGCAAGTTGTTGTTTGAGACGTTAATCCCCATGAAGTGTGTGCTCACCGTTTCGCGCTCTCTAATCATGTTTTTGCGATGACATGAACATGAAAAACATTGTGAAGCAGCGATATACTGGTGTATAGAAAACAGCCCATACTTACGTGACCAACTTGTTCAAAGGTGAGCGGATATTGCGATGACACTGATAGACCACGACGGGCAATGTACTGAAGCCCCGCGATGCCAAACATCTTTGATGAAAGAAGGAAAAACACGGGTTAGGCGTGTGTATATCAAGTAAAAAATATGCAGTGTCTTCAGGGTTATAATTCGGTTACTTTTAATTGGATCCCTAAAAAAAAACTAATACAGTGCGGCACGCAAAGATGATTTACGTTCTTGAAGGGTACATAAATAGCGAGAAACGACGAGAACGAAAGAAGCACTAACGACAGGACTGCGATTTTGATTTGCGCTCCTTTGTACGAGGCACCGAGAGCATAAAATTATGCTTAGAACGTGCATAATTAACATAAATGTCTTAATTAGCTCAACAAGAAATCTTGCATTCAGTGTCTATGCATTGCAATATTCAAAAACTCAAGTTAGTCATATTATGTTAAGCAACTTCGTGTTTCTTGAATGCTCAAAATCATTGTTCGCACATATTCGTACAAAATTTCGTCTGCTTACGTTCGTCGTACTGATAGGCCCGAATTCCATCTTGCGCTTTCGTTTCGGCATCTTCGGTAGACTTTTATTCGGAAACAGCTAATAACAAAAAGTAGAAAAAAGAAAATTAAGTCTTTACTTTTTATTGTATCCAACCTTCTATCACGAAATCAAGCAAAATAGAATTGTGATAGCATGTTTTAGCAATATGAGTAACTTTTAGGAAAGGGAAATTGACAACGACCCGATTATAGCACGAAGCACACAAGTAAATCCATACTGATTTCTCAGAAAGAAAGAGCTCCTTAGTTACCGAAAAATTCGTCCTGGTGCCGGGATCGAATCTGGGACCAACGCATATCCGGAGCGCTCACTCTAACGACTGAGCTAACCAGGAAGCTGGCAACTGGCTGCGTGAGGGAGAATTCATGGACAACTCGAAGCGCGTGGACACAGAATATTGAAGGTCAGTGTTGCGGAATCCTGCAAGGTGGCGGAAGGGTCAAGCACGGGAAATTGACAACCACCCTTGTGGCTTCGTGCTTCTAAGTGGGCATTCCGCAGAGCCGATTTGCAGCATGAACAATTTTTGCGATCGTCTTTATTTAGTTCTTTGTAAAGCTTTAGATTTATTGCTATCTAGGTAGATCGCGCTTTAAAACTTCGAGAGTACAAAACCAAGTTTATGATAAGATCTCGGTGAACGGCTTCTTTACGAACATCCTCGCTGATGCCACTGGTCAACAGCAGCGGTGAAAGGAAACACGAATGCTAAACGAGGATTCCTTGCCTCAGAAATGACGTGACGGACGGCGACGAACAACTTGTTTGGGTCTCCATCTTCCGTCAGTGGGCCGCCGAAATCGCAGCTCGTCACTTGGGGTCGGTAAAGGAACTCACCCTTTCTTCCCGCTGCTGAGGACCATGTAGGCTTTAGCAGGGTGCAGAAGTAGGGGGGGGGGGGGGGGTTGAATAAAGTTAGTATTTAATAAATAGTGTGAGTTGCATGAACACAGGAAGACTAAACAATGCAGGCTGTCAAGGAAAGACCATTTATCACGCGTAGGTTGTTTTTGTCTTTTTTTTTTGCTGTGGCCGTTTTACACCGGATCATCGCTATTATCGATTTGTCGCAAATATGCATGAAAAGGAGGGAAATTAACCTACCGCGGTGGTCTAGTGATTATGGTGCTCGACTGTTGACCCGAAGGTCGCGGGATCGAATTCCGACCGCAGCGGCCGCATTTCGATGGAGGCGAAATGCTAGAGGCCCGTGTGCTTATATTTAGGAGCGCGTTGAAGAACCCCAGGCGGTCGAAATTTGCGGAGCCCTCCCCTACGGCGTTCCTCATAATCACATCGTGTTTTTGAAACGTTAAATCCCAAAAAATATATAAAGGGAGGGAAGTTACTAAAAGATAGCCAGCGTCACACCTGCGTGGCATCACGAAAATGAACATGAGCACATTTTATGACACGAAAATGTGATGTCTGCTATCTTTAATAACATAGCGCGTTTTCATGCACATCTGCGTGTTTCCCGTGAATAAACCATGCTGATTATACCTCTAATAAAATGTCATCGAAATTTCACCTACATTTTTTCTCTATGAATTAGCGAACAGTTGACAGTCATCTCATACGCTCTGTTTCGTCTTCCTGTTGACCTGCACTTGCTATTGCAAATAATGGCACTGATAAAATTTCACTCAAACAATTTGCGAATTGTAACGTTCGTTGGTGATCCGAGTGCTCTATTAAAAAATATATAGCTCTTGAAAATTCCGTAGGGCTTTCGAAGTTGAGTCAAATAAGAATTGGAGCTTCTCAGTGCTCATAGACGTTCACTAAAAAAAAAAGTCTGCTAGCTGCTCCTTATTTTCAGCTGGTGATACAAAAGGTGCAATTAAGAGCTTATATATATTCTTAAATGCGCAAAGGCATATCTATTACCGAAACAATTTTGATTATATACTCATCTGAACTACAGATCATTCTGCCTGACGACAGCGGAAGTTTAAACTCGTGCGTAGCAATGGTGATACAGTTAACATTTCTAGATTATTTTTATTTTGCAATGCTATATAACACTACAATGCTCTAAATGGGATGATATAATACTAAATATTACCGTACTAGTCTTGCTTTAAAATATGCATCCTCACCTCCTGTGCTGAACCCAAATGATGTTCCTCCGTGAAACATGTACCTGAAATCAAAGCCAGCGTTGCTCGTGTTACATAGATCATTCCTTGAAATAGATTTCACAACGACATCCCATACTTCGCAGTAAGCGATAACTGAATACTCTTAAAGTAACTGTATGAAACTCATGCATGCAGTTAAACCAGAGTGGTATAATGCATTGCACGAAACTGGATGCCCAATGCACATTGTGTGAGCATGCGCTCGGACCACGTGACCAGTACCAGTTGTAGCAGGCGCGGTAAGTAGCCAAGTCCAAGGAGTCTTGGACGACTGAGGATACCATACCCGCCAATGGTGCGGGCTTGGAGCAATAAAATCATGCTGTTGGCAAATGCTGCCTTGTTTTTCTGTCAATAAATGTCTCATTCTTTCCTCCTCATCCTCTTTAGGACCAGATCACCTTACGCGGCAAGAAAAACCGTCCGAGCAGACACTCCAAAGCCAAGGAAAGAAGGCCCATAGAAAGCTTCGTCTCTATATAGGGGTTCATAAGCGTTTGGAGAAGTGAATTTTCCGTATTGAGAACATGTATTTGTTGGTTATTTAAAACAGAGACGGCCACTGTCACAGCCATAGGTATCTTTGCGTAAAAGTAAAGATGGAACCGCAAATAAGCCAACTCCTTGTATTCGAAATTAAAGCAGCTATAGTATCATCTCACTTTGCAAAATAATACTGACCAACGGCAGACGTTTTATTTATTTATTTATTTATTTATTTATTTATTTATTTATTTATTTATTTATTTATTTATTTATTTATTTATTTATTTATTCTATACCCACAGCGCCTCATGGCATTAGATGGGGGGGGGGGATAAAAAAAATTCAAAGCATACAGTATGGCAGCAGCACTGGCAGCATCAAGGCAACACACATAAATACACATACAAGAATATCATTAATGTAACACGAAAGTGTATTATAGTAATCAGTTAAAGCATAATTATATGAACAATAATAAAGAATACAAAATTACTAGTATACAAGCATACAGTAGTGATCACAAGCAGCAACATGAGTGATCAGTAACTCTAATACAGGAAGAATCGTTTTACCAGTGCAAAAAATATGTCATTAGACGATGTAATTACGACAGACTCATCTAATCGATTCTAGTGACGTACTGCTGTGGGGAAAAAAGACATGCTAAATGAGTGTGTTTTGCAGGGGAATTCCAAAACCTTATACTGGTGGTCAACTATATGGGAATAGTAAGGTGATACAAGAGGAGCTCACTCACTCAGATTTCAGACTGAATTAAATCTTACTTTGTAGCTGCTCTTTAACATAATTTATTAATAATACCCTTTCGGGTTTAACGTCCCAAAACCACGATATGATTATGAGGGACGCCGTAGTGAAGGGCTCCGGAAATTTCGTAACGTGCATCTGAATCTAAGCACGCGGGCCTCAAGCATTTACGTCTCCATCGAAAATGCGGCCACTGCAGGCCAGTATTCGATCCTTTAACCTAATTTACATATAATATTTTGCACAGTAGCTTTGTCCTATTTCCTGAACATTGTGCCTTTGAAATGGTATAAATGATGGTGACGGATAATGATTTATCCATCAGGGATAATAACTAATAATGACGATGATTATTATTAGTTCCCTTCTGTGTGAGAGCGATTCGGCAAGGCACCGTCGGCGCTATGGTGAGCAAAGTTCGAGACGGTACGCCTGTCTCTTAAGAGCGTTTCTTTCACTGCGCGAATACTCACAGGTTTACGGAAGCGCCGGCCAGTAGGACTTGGCGTAGCGTATTGGCTACCATGACGCGGTCCACATGCTGGTGGGGCATTGCCCAGCGGTCGTACCAGCCCGTGTAAAGCTCTGAGACGAACAGGGGACCACGTTCCTGGTAGAGCCGCAGGGTGGCGAACACCTCAGACACGTTGGCCGCTACGACGACACGCGCACCCGAAATATAGAGAAAAATAAACGCCGGCACTGCCCGACAGCTACATGCGCCTCAAGTAAGATTAAATTTACCACTCAGCACAGCCGTATAGAAAAAACTAAGGCGTCAAATTAAAAATGCACATTGAATAACAATATCTGGGGTTTTACGCTCCAGAAACACGATATGATTATGAGGCACGCCGTAGTGGAGGGCTACGGAAATATTGACCTCGTGGTGTTCTTTAACGTGCCCTGAAATCGCCCAGTACACGGGCTTCTAGCATTTCGCCGCCATCGATATTCGACCGCCGCGGCCGGCATCGAAACTGCGACTTTCGGGTCAGCAGCCGAGCACCGCAACCACCGAGGCGGACAAAAATGCACATTTAATAACCTCGTTTTACGAGCAAACTGTCTCACTTTACGTATAACCTTTTTTTTTTTTCAAGAGAACACGGGAGTGTGCGTCCCGTAAGGCTTCCTTTAACGTTTTCCCCGCAAAATTGATTTAATTCGCGAGACACCAACACACCCACTGCACTGTCCCTGAAAAGGACAGACTGATGGGCTAGTTGGTATAAATCATAATTCAAAACAGTAGCGCAAAGAATCACACGGACGGCGACAGATCAAGACGGTCCCGTCTTGATATGTCGCCGTCCGTGTAATTTTTTTAGCTACTGTCCTGAACTGTCCCTGGCGTTTTTGGCTACCGAGGAGGTGGGAACTTTATCTTGGTCTTAGTTTTCATTTTTTGTTTTATCTCTTTTAACGCGATAGAGTCAAAGAGCTCGTTTCGCAGAAACTCCGGTGTCCGTGTCGGCGGCGGCGGAGGCGTCTTTGCTTGTGAGCGAAAATTCGAGGTAGACGCAAATAAAGATAGGAGCCGGATGGCGTATACTTTGGCTTTCCTTGCGGCACCGTTTAGGTCTCCACCAATAAACGAACGCAGGCTAGCGATTGGGAAGGCGATACGAACACGGTCCGATTACGCTATCGCGTTCTACTACAGAGGCGCTAGCTTCTGCGTTGTCGAACTTCCTCCTTATACCTTCATCGATAAAAATAAATACAGTATTTTCTCGCGTATAGCCCGCACAAAAATGTTAAAACATTGGAGCTAAAGTAAAAAAAAACGAAAAAAAACGCCAATTCTGGTTTGCAAAGGTGGCTCCACGGCACTGATTTATAGCTATGCAAAGAAGCAAGCTTCGCGGCATTACGTGGGGATAATTTTTAGAATATCTTCCGTGAATCGTTGTCGAAGGTGCACGTTATACGCGAGAAAATACATCCCACATCCACTTGAACTCAGCAAGAACATTTCCATGGCCTAAGAGTATATTATCAACCGGAGTCAGGCGCTCACAACTGGAAATCCCTGGCTGAATCAGACGAGCGAGACGTTATCGTACGCGCAGATATTCACGAAGCCTTCGAACCTGTCAACTACGATAAAAGCGTTTGTGGGTATGGAGCCAATGCGATTCACCTATCGTGGGCGTATTGTGAAACGGGGCTTTTTCATATTTCCTTTATACAGGACCCTGCACCAACCCGAAATTGGCAAAAATAGGCGCAACTACCCATATAAATATCAGGCAGGACAAAATGAGTTTCGCTGCCCCTACTTTCATATTATATTGTCTCGCTAATGATCTAATAATAGTCATTTCTACCGCGAAGAATTCTCTGTGTGTGTGTTTTCGGAATTAATTGTTGAGACACGCACCAGCTCCGAAAGCGATTGCAGGGAAGACTCCTTCGACCCTTCCGCAAGGCACAGCGCCCACTCCGAAGCGGTCCGTGGTGAATAGCGCAGCGTCACTACCGAGCTCTTGGCGCATCAGGTCTCGCAGGTGCCGAAGGTATGTGCGGTTACACTCCCTGGACAAGCCGTATTTGTTCTCGACCTGCGGCCGTGCCAGTGTTACCGATATTTACCATTAGTATACGAGACGCAGGCGACCCTGCAGACAACTACGACAATACGATAAGGCACATTAGATAGACCCAATAATGGCGCATGTTAAAGGGACTCTAAAGCGAAATAATGAATCAGTTTAGATTGATAAATTTTGCTCTGAAAACTCTAATGCCGCTGATCTCCCCATCATAGCTTTAATATTAGAGGAGAAAATCAAGGTAAAAGTCTCATTTTTAAATTTAGCACCGAAATCTCCGCGCGAGACGTCACTAGCTGATATTAAAGTGTATCTTTGTATATTGACGACATTGGCCCAACGAGATATCCTGAAGCTTGGTATGTCAAGTCTGTGGCCCCCTCAGAGGACAATACACTTCATTTTTGCCGATTAGGAATGACGTAGGTACTAGTAGACGCCGTCAAAACATGTGACGTCACGGCGACTGGTGTGGGAACTTCAAGGTGGCGTCGCCACCCGCATTTTCTTTTTACGCATTTTTTCGCTTGCCAAGTGTCTTCTCGCTGTTAGCGTGGTGATTTTGGTATTGTGAAAGAGTGATTTACAAATACGAAAAAAATCGGCTTTCCCGTTAGAGTCCCTTTATGTAAATCACGTCGTTAGATCGCTCCTTCGACGGTATCTATAGTTCTTGTGTGCAACGTGTTTTTGTCGTTAGCTTTAGTTGTTACCGGCACCACCGAAAACTGCACCACATTCGGCGTAGATACACGTACTCACCTGAACCATAATTATGGGGCCACCGTTTCTCACGAGGAGGTGCTTTATGCGCTTGAAAAGTTCGGTGAGGTAGCGGTCTGCGAATTTGATGTACGCTGAAAGAAATTTGTGATTAGTGCTTAATTGAAGAAAGTCATATATGGTACATGCCTCGACGAAACGTGCTCGTCATATCAGACAATGTTCGCAAAAAGCGCGCTCATCTAGACACGCTGTCCTAGTGTCCAACTACAGAACGTACGCTGTCCTAGCACCAAGTAAGCAACGCCGATCAAAATGGCAAACCATCATGTGCAAAACATCGATATGGGACAGGAACGTATTCGTATATTGACTATAGTTGATGTAGCTCAGTGTATAGCTCGTCAGAACAAGGTCACGGTAAGTTGGGTTTCAGGTGATCAACAAAGGGCAAGTAAACTACAATATAAAGTTATCCCTCGTTTGCTCACTTGAAAGGCTCCTGCTTTAACTGCGTTTAAATCTATTTGATGTCAGGTTTCGCCCGTTGCACTTGCACCCGGTTTTAGCGCACTTCTTTTACGATTAGGTTGTCGTTCGTCAAATGAAACGCCTAAGTTGAAAAGAGCGATGACACTCGATCAAACGGGTTTTCAGTAACAACGACAACATTTGAACCAACCCATATTAGCGATGGTGCGACGCCTATATCCTTGGAATTTGTTCAATGTGAGCGTGAGTTATGATCGTAACCATAGGTGCGCGCACATGGGAGGCAATAGTGGGGGGGGGGGGGGGTAATTATCTAAGGGGTGCGCCAAGCCTGCCTCATACCTGTACTTATTGGACTTTTTCTGTCATTGTTTAATGTGCACGGTTGTGGCAACGTAGGCTTTTGATGATAAAGGTGGCCGAGTACCCCTGATGTTGCATTCCAAGAACTGTTTACATCCCACCTTTAGTGCCGGAAAACCGTGGTCCCAAGACATACCGTTGTGAAAGCACATCATCGTTTCATTTTTATTTCTGCATCCATTGCAAGGTTTTCCTTTCGCACTTGACCAACGATAAAGTGGGGGGGGGGGGGGGAGCTGTGCAGTGAAACTTGTCCCCCCCCCCCCTTCCCACAGCAGTGGAGAACTCTGCGCACGCCTACGATCGTAACGACACGTGTCGATTGGTTAGTTCGGATCTGCAGTGGCCTATATCTAGAATTTTTCCTTTATACATGAGCGAGTCCCAGAATATGTCGCGCGACTTGTATTCTACGGATCTGTCTTGAAAGTACACATTAAAGAGCGAGCAGGATTACTGCCAGGATAAATGTGCATCTTCTATTATTCACTGATCACGGCCTTCTGGAAAAAAAGACAGAAAGGATGAAACTTCGCAACGGCAGCCTTCACCGCCGTCGTAAACTGGTACGGCTAATCATTAATGAAATGTAGACGTGTGCCTGACGATAAACAACGCTTAGCAGAAATTGCATGGGGGTCAATTGGTTGCGTTATCTTGCGTATTAGCGCGAGACGAAGTCAGAAATAATAAACGACAGGCGCTTCTTACTATGTTTGTCACAAGTGGTTCGTACTGCTTTTGTCCCCGAATCTTGTGCTGTTACACAAGTTGAAGATAAACAGCGCTTTCGATAACCCTGCCATTGAATAAATGAAGCTGCGCTACAGGGACTCACTTGTATCCATCGTTCGCAGGCTAATGCCGGGATCTTTTCGCAAAAGCCAGTACGGAAGGCCTCCCTGCAGAAAAGGTTGCTTCGCACCTTAGGATCGGTAAAGCACTCTTTTAGGCTATAGTTGGCGCGTTTGAGCAAAGATTGGGGAACTTTGCGCTGCACAGGTGGTACGGAAAAGCACTCACGGAAGGCACAGAAAACACGACGCTAACGGGTGGGCGTAAACTAGCAAGTGTTTAATTAATGTTTCGTGAGGCGCCACCTGAGGCTCTGCTAAAAAAAAAAAATGAGCACGAACAAGAGAAGGGGTGAAAGTATGAACATAAAAAAACAATATCAAAACATAACGGTTTACCTCAGCGCACACGTTTACACGAGGGCCGGAAGGCGTTATTCAAAAATCCAATTTCAACTTGACTTAGCGATAAAGTTGGAGTGTTTACGCACATGTCGGATTCTCCCGATAACATGCTGTAGGCCTCAACTATTTCCCTCTTTCCTTGACGCGTTCCGACCCTTGTGTAAACTGTGTGCAATGAGGCACGCTGCGCGACATTGTTAATCGAACCCCTCTTGATAAACCGTTACGTTTTCATATCGGTTTTTCATGTTCATACTTTCCCCTTCCCTTGTTCCCCCTCTTTCTTTTCTTTTTTTTTTTTTCTTGAGCGCAGCCTTGAGTGGCGCCTCGCGAAAGATTAAACAGTAGCTATAGTTTGCACCCACCCGTTCTTGTGTTTTCTGTGCCTTTCGTGATTGTTTTTTCCGTAGCACATATATGCAGCGCTAAGTTCCCCAACCTTTGTTCGCACTAGAGTGCACTAGAATAGGGGAGTGCTCGGAACGACCACAGCACCAATGTACAGAAAGTGGTGGTCTTCACTTCACAGGGTCAATCCGCTTGTGGCGCTGCGACTGGTGGTCTGTAACTTGGTCTGCAATGTATCGTCGGAGTTGCTCGCGGGTCCGCCGAAGTGGTGCAGGGGTAGAATACCCGTTTCCAACTCAAACGGCCAGGGATCGAATCGCAGCTGTAGATGGGGTTTTTATTCTTAGTGTCACCTTTTAAAGCTGTATTGTTTTTTTTTCTTAAAACTAGCTTGTGTTGCTACGTATTACTACAAAAAGTAACGTAAAATGTGAAATCTCGTTTCGAGTCTTGTATTCGCAAAGATCTCGGAGGCAATATTTTACGTTTCTGTTGAATGCCGGGCGGTGGCGCTGCAAATAACTATGCTCACTGTCAAATTTCTTATATTTCACTTCACATTTTGCGTTACTTTTTGAAACAACACGTAGCAACTGAAGCTAGCCTTAAGAAACAAAGGAAAATCAACGCAGCTATAAAAGGTGATACTAAAAATAAAAACCCGCCATATACAGCTGCGATTCGAACCCGGGCCTCCTTAGTGGAAAATGGGCATTCTATACCCCTGCACCACTTCGGCGGAGCCGCCCGAAACCCTCAAACGACAGCATATTGCAGACTATACCGATCGCAGCGCCACAAGCGGATTGACCCTGTTAGGATGGTCTGGACTTGACTTTTCGAAGCTCGTTCCGAGCATTCCCCTCTACTAGTACACTCTAGTTCGCGCCTTAGGAAACAACGCCAACACTAGTACTACGCATTATACATGACACCTGAGAAAACACTACACAAAAATAAAAAACGGCAGATCCCACACACTGTGAGAATCTATGTAATGCGAAGCAGCCAGCAAGGAGCTGCATACATCGTCTTGTTTGTAATTGAGGCAAATGAAGTCATTCATGTCATTACGTGCATGTCGTTATCTGCATGTTAGGACCTTTCATTTATATTCTCCATACAGTCACGTCGCGCTACACCAATTTTAGTGTATATCAGGGTAGCGAAACGGTCGAAAGCGCACCATGAGCGTGGCATGTAAATCACGCTGTACATGAAATGCATGTCATGATTTTCATGTTAGGACCTATCATTTATGTTCGCCATACAGACACGTCGCGCAATACCAATTTTGGCCAATATCAAGCTAGCGAAAGGGCCGCGAGTGCACTATGAGCGTGGCATGTTACTCATACTGTACATGACCCGATTTGCACGTTAGGACCTGTCACTTATGTTCGTCATACACTCTTGTCACGCCATACCAATTTTGGTGTATATCAAGCTAGCAAAACGGCCGCGAGCGTTTACGGCTGCTTTTCGCGCTGTAAAAGATAATGTATGCGATAAACAGTGCCCGCTTGCCCACAGCCTTCTAACTGAAGGGTTAATTTGGACGAGGCTAGAAATTGGGAGAAACGTTATTACTTTTTTTCTTGCTCACATTTATGAAAGAACCTCACAAAACTAAGAAAAAAAGGATCAAATATTGGACTCATTTATGGAATGAAAAACGAAAGCCGTTAGAGTCATCTCATTCTTGTTCATCTCATTCATGTCCTATTATTCACGTTACCAACTAGCCCAACTTTCCGCCTTAAATCTTTCATCCGCATCATAGGCGTGCGCAGGGGGGGGGGGGTCAAGGGGGCGAGAAGGGGGGCGCAAAGTCAGCCCTATACATTGTAGGGGGGGCGAGAAGAGGGGGGCGCAAAGGCAGCCGCATACATTGACATAATAGGGAGGGGGGCGCTGCGACGAACCTTCGCCCCCCCCCCCCCTGAAGGGGAAACATGCGCACGCTTATGATCCGCATCCATAATTTTTGCGTCAAGACCATGCAAGCAAGGCCGGTATAGCAAAAAGCAACGTTTATAGGAGTAAAGTTATCAAGAACATAGTTTTAAACGGTAAAACGCGAGTTGTGATTGGCTTTCGTTATAATTTTCAGACGTTACCGTCAGACAGAAGAGTCGGTATATCGAACAAAAAAAAGGGGGGGGGGGGTCGGCGTTGTTTTGCAACTTTTTGCGAATATTCTTTTTGCCAATTTTGGGGGAAGAGATGCGACGCGCACCATGTCTCGTTCGGCACCGATGTAAGGGCCCGGCCGGAGGATGACCATAAGGCTCAGATTGTGAGCCATCTCCAGGAAGGTCACCAGGTCTTGTTGCCCGCGGAAGTCAAAGTGACCTTCTTCGGGCTCGTGGCTGCTCCACTCAACGAAGCTGCACGTGTATTCAGAACTCAATCAATTTTCAATCAATTTATTTCCTTTCAATAGGAGGAGTACAGGACTAAAAGCTCGAGAGCTTGATGAGGTCCCGACCCCGTTACATGTTGGCAAAGCAGCAGGATGACGGACAAACATGCATGAGAAATACGGAATACACTTTACAAGTATAACATGACGTCAAGTAATACAAAAATTATCTACAGAAACAAAGAACAGCCTCGTCAATTCTTTTTCAACCCCGTCATTCACGCCCGGTCCCCATCTTCGAGTACGTGAACGCTGTGGAGGAAATACTAAACTCGAAATTTATTTACTCTAATGGCTCAAACTTACACAGCATTCCCCTTGCACATGTGCCTTCATGCAGGTTCTCAAATATGTCATGTCAGCAATACAGCATGTTACCTAGGTGGGTTTTCAAACTTGCATATTTTCCAAGGTTGCTTTAGGTCCAAGCCCTCAGTGAAATTCGTTGACGCACTACAATCTCACTTTCTCCTTCTGAGGCACAACAAATCTCAGTGAAACCGGTTCAACGGTTACCTCATAGCAAGGCCGCAGCTAGAAATTTTTTTAGGGAGGGGGGTCAGCCCCTCCTGGTTACGCCAATGTTTTATAGCAACATTTCTCTTTTTTTACATGTACTTGAATATGAAAACCGGATAAAGCTCATGCCTCACGTGTAAACCAGTCGCACCAATCAGTGTCGTAAGCCGCCATTTCATCGCTCCAGTATGGGCCATACGCACGACGAGTGATTCTACATACGTGCAGTAGCGATCAGTACAGTAGGCAAAGCCCACGAAACACGAGTTCTCCCTTGTTTTGAAATTAAATTTCTTTGTACGCGATGCATCCTCTCAAACCACTATATCATAGCCACTGAGGCAAACGAGAGTACTTTAGTAACATGTACTCGGCGCCAGTAAAGCTGGCTCTATTATTTATGTACGTACTTATTCGCCCCGTATACGCGCACAGAGGAATGCAAATAAACCGGGATGCGGCACTGCGTCACGCCACCAGATTTGGCATCCCAACTATCCGCGAAATTAAGCCCTCCCCTATGCACCTTTCTCTCTCTCTCTGGAAATTAGCACAACACGTGACATGTGCTATTACGACCGGTGTGTCTGGTGCCCGACACGTTCGGATGCCTTGCCGACTATGCACGTATGTACTCTGCGAGCGTTTTAGACCGATATGCTTGTGCAACTTCCATCGTTTATTGCAATGTATATGTTTACCGTCCACGTTGCAACGTGCGAGCGCCGCATCCGCGCGTTCGTTGCTATGTGTCCGTCATCTTTACGGAAGAGCGTGATGAGCGCGGCTAGTCAGGCAGAGGAACCATGCAGTACGCGATCGCCCCTGTCGGGTCGGCCTTTTCTGGCTTCAATTTTGTTACGTAATGCTCTCTTCCATTGCCTAGCTTCGGTAATATGGATAAACAATTACAGCTCGAACATTGATTCCGAAAGTATTCCATCATATAGAAAACAAAAAGGCGCGTGTGTAGACACAAGCTTATTATTATTTTTTTTTCTGTGAATCTTTGCCAACTAGCTCAACTTAAAAGATCATAAGAATATCTGGGAATGCTGGTGATTCATAGTAACATGTTTTAGCACACGAAAAACACATGGCGGTAAGGAACGACACGGACCCTTCATTTTGTCATTCTCTGTACCATAAACTTTCAATGCACAACTTGCACTGCTGTTGCTTTGATGTACTAACTTGTACATATATACGCGCTCGCGCGTGCTGCGCGTGTTTTCTAATTATCCATGTGCCTATTTAGAAAGTAAGACAAACGCTGGAAGTCAGCGCTTTGTCCATATGTTGTTCCTATCCATTTGATGTTTCTTTTTTCTGGCTCCTCAAAAAGAGTTCCTACAGCTGAACTTGCTTTCGCTGTGATACCAAACAACGTTTTTTAAGCGAAGCTCTTATAACTCGCATATTTCGGTGGCAGCATCGTACTCGAAAAACCAGGCGCCGGCGAGCTTACAGAAATGCGGGCCTCGAAGGTGCGCCGTCCACATGCATATATTTCCTGTAACTGCGCCGCTTTCCAATAACTGACGCTCTCTCGATCGTGGGCTTGCCGGCGATCGGCCGTCTCTGATATGGCAATCTGATCTTTTATCGAGGTCACTTGTCATTTGACTTCGTCACATTTAATTGTTGCCTGTAGCAACGGCAGTGATGAGCTGCTAAGCACGTGGGTGAAGGTCAGCGCGGAGGAAAAAAAAAGGTTGGGAGGAGCATTGCGCAATGCGAAAGAAGGAAAAAAAAAATAGTACGTCAGGCACGCAGACGCAAACCTTCGCTAGCCCCAATATTTTCTGATAGGGCAACGGCTCTTGAATTTTTCTTTTCCTGTCATTCTGAACACCTCTCTAACACAAGAAGGTATATAGGGTATACGTCAGAGCCGTCCATCCCGTAACTGACGTACGTGTCGATGGTGTTCAGGCCGGCGGCACGCGCGTAGGTCAGGCGCTCCATCCACAGTTCGCGCGGCGTGCGGAAGTAGTGGAGCGAACCGGACAGGATCCGCACTGGCTCGCCGGCCAGCGTGAACGAATCGCGCTCGAAGTCAATGGCGAACTGCGATGGCTGTCCACGAGGAGGCTGCGTAGTACGTGAGATGCAGCGCGTTTGCGTATAAGCCCATGGCAAAAATTTTTTCAGAGACGATCGGGCAATCTGTTCTATTGCCCGCCGCGGTGTGGATGCATGAAGAGATATCAAGGTGTAATCCAAGACATAACGTGTAAGTTGAAAACAAACATGAACCATTATAGTAAAGCAACGGTAATAAAAAGAAAAAAATGCAATGATCGCTTTCTGATTATAATCGAACCCGATTAGCGAACATTGATAAAACAAATTCAGTGATGCTACCGAGAACTTCTGATTTGGAGCAATTTTTGGAGCAGCAAAATTTCCGTTTTGGAGCACTTTGGAGCAGCAGAATTTTCATCCGGAGCACTTTGGAGCAGATAATTTTGCATCTGGGAGCACTTTGGAGCAGCGACTTTTACATCCTGAAGTGCAATACAAAGCATATTGCATTACAATTCAAGCACCTGAGTACTATTATGGGGCTCTTATGAAGGCTAGAAATCACCTAAGAGGGGGGGGTGGGGTGGAAAATCTGCTCCGTACATTGACCCTTGCGATAGCAATTATATGGACACTCTCGGCGGATTTTTGCCGTCGCCGTTGTCGTAATTTTCCGTATAAAGTCCAAATTAATAACATCACCACGCGCAGTCTAGCCGCGGGTAAAAGCTCGCGAGCGCTGGCGACGAACGCGGCTGAAGCGGAGATTAAACTAGCCGGCCGTTTGTCTCCGTCGCACGGACAGCGCATGAGATAACACCGTCATGCATGCAGGCCTGCCGTCGATTGCTCATCAAACAGAGAGGAAACGCCCCGCCCGTCTTTCGTAAGGAGCATGAAGGGACGCCAGGGGAGCAGAAGGGGGGGGGGGGGGGGACTGCATCGTTCGAAGGGCGCAGTCGCTTGCGCGCGCGCTATCTCGAGGCATCAGGAGACGGCTCGTAAACTTGCTGTGCTCTCAACGCTTACTTCGTGTTTAGAGAACTCAGAGCAAGAAAACGATTCGGTTCCTGGAGGGGCCATATTCCCTTACACCAGCGTTTTGTTGAGTTACGCGAGATCGGATCCAAAAGAGTTAGCTGCTAGTCTTACTTCGTTTCACAATACAATTTTTTGATATCGCATTCATTGCTTCGCTCTTAAGCGAAACTGGGTTTTTTTAACCGTTAGCTATTGACCTCCGAAAGCGAGGGGCGGACGTGTAACATGGCGTAGCCTCTTCAATGTGGGCCGTCAGCGACGGAGCGACGGGCCCGCTACTGACAGCTGCGCATTTGCGGCTGCTCCGACCAGGAGATATGATTTTACGAATGAGATGACATTTTTAAAAAAAGCAAGCAAAAAATTCGAATTGGAACCCTAGCACGTGAGCTCGAAAGGGCAGGGCCTTTTAGGGGGTATTTACCGCAGAGTGATTACAAACTCAGACGTGCTGGCGGAAGGAATTACGAAGAAGCTGTTCTGGATGAAGATCCATGGATAAAGTATATCTGAGGAAAAGTGTCAACGCGTTTCCACCGTTCGCGTGCTCTTCCATAAACGCGAAGCAGGGAAAATTCGATATTGTCCCATATATCTACTGCGAGCGATCCCAGATTTCATTCCTCGATGTCCGGAAACAGAAGTGACAGACATTTTAGCGGCAATCATGTAGTTATTACTGAACATTGCTTTCCTTACGTGCCGTGCGACGCTTGAAACGAGCTACCAGCAGCGTTTCTGGAACAGACGACGTCCGCCGATGAATCGCCGTCGCACTTTCTCGCTACCGATAGGCTTACACGTCACGAGCCTCTGCGGAGAGCGCGTTTTGCTGTCGAGCCGACTTGCAGAACAGAAGCTGCGTCGGCACCGTGCATGGCATCGTGGCTTACTCGGAACGCACGCGCGTGCGCTATTTAATCAGCGGAATAATTCTTGGTCCATAATTGCGACTTTACTGGCAGCCCCAAGATCGAGCTGCACATGTTCTGACGCGCCGGCGGTGCGATTGCCGGTGATAGACGCCCCCAAACCAGAGACTTTGGCGCAGTTTGGCGCAAATTTCGTCGATATTATCAGGATGGCGCAGTAAATACAATTTGGCGCACTTTGGCGCAGTTGGCGCAGGAGTGGAATCACTGCAAATTACTCTCTATATAAAACACGCCATACGTAAACTGATTGAATGACACTAATGTACTGCCTACCCTAGTGACGAACTAGATATATTGAGCACCGCGTGTCCATTGAAAGCGCCATCAGTGTGAGGAGCCGCACAGCCTCAGACGCTTCAGGACGCACTTTCTGGAGTTGATGGCTGCGCCGGTAATGCACCGACACTGATGGATGCAGACTTGAGATAATCTATATAGCCTTACGCACCGAGAAAGTAATTCGTTATAAGCGAGTTTCAGTATATCGAGTTTCAGTATATCGACCTATTTTTAACGCGTAAGCCTTCGTCTTTTTGTGGCCGCGTTCGACAGCACTCAGAATGATGTGGAACATACTAAGCACAAGATACAGTATACATATAGGGTGCCCAAGCTTATTTTCATATTTTCTTAAATATTTTTTTTCTAATTACCCAAGTAATCAGTGCGCATTTTCGTTAGTCGTGGACGAGGACAGATGAGAGAACACCACTTATAAAAATGGCAATCATCTATTGTACCACTTTTAAGGAAAAAGCCTCGTACGTCAGTCAAGAGATTAACGAAATTTGGCGAGACCTGTAGATACCTCGCGAGACTTCACGAATGGTAAAAAAAAATTAGGTCGGTCAAAAGCCGCGTGATGCTCAAGTGGATGTATGCATGCAGTCGACGTATCAAAAGCCACACGATCAACCGCAATGCCACATGACGTCATTAGTGACGTAATCATGACGTCATATGATATGGCGCTTGGCCAAGGGCGGGCCGATTCCGGATTCAGCATGGGATGCAGTGCAACACCACGTGACGTGCAGCAAGCTTTATGTAGGAAGGAGATTTATTACAATCGACTGATAAAAGAAAGTGAAGATGGTTTTCGCCTTTAAGTCGTCTTAGGCGAATGAAGGCGGGACACTGTCATTTTTCTTTGGTTTTTCTTCAGCCTCGCTTAATGTAAGCCCAGACACACCAGATAGTGGGTTGCCTTAAAGTTTTAGTGCAGTGAGGTTGTGTCGATTGTGTGAGCGGGGCTTGTAGTGAATTCTTAGATCGTCCCCGAACATAAGCAGCATGCGCAGTTGTATTGTAACTTGTAGATTGCCTTCCGCATTTCATTCGTGAATGACATGTGCAGTGCTATTCACCGTAAAAGTGCAAATGAACATAGAACACTATAGCAAGAGCGCTCACTCGTTGAAGGTTGGTGGTGAACTTTAACCAAGCCTGGAAAAACAGAAATGAGCACGTGGCGGCAAAGGCCAGCCGCTTGAGGATGGCGGTGATGCGTTGTGGCTTCGCCACGGTGACCATGTTGTTCTTTGGCTGCGAACGTGCAATCAGCGCTGGCACTTTCCAAAAGGGCATCTCTGTACTGTAACAATGAGCACGAAAAATAAATCTAATTGATATCTGAAAAGTAAAAGGAAGAAATAAATGAGGGAAGCTAACTAGAATTCTATGTAGAAATTTTAATGAAGAGAAAGTAAAACACATTCATATTAGTACGTACAGCTATTTATTACTGTGATGCAAAGAAAATCGCATGCTTCAAAGCATGAATCCCTATCGCTGGAACACATGCAGAGCTCTTGATAACTGGTTAATTAAAAGCTTTTAATCTGGCGAATTAAATCGTGGAGAAGCATTGTTGCTTTCTACGGCAATCAACCGCGGAATGAAAAAGAAATGCACAATATTCTTAGATTAAAAAAAAAAATGGATGAAGTCTCACCCACAACGAGTCAAACCCCGTCTCTTCGTCTTCTTCGCTGTCTTAGCGCTGCGTTTGCTTGCTTGCTTGATCCTCTTCTAGTGGCTCTTACCCACAAAGGGGGATTGGCCATGAAACCGGCGGTAAACATTACATGGAAATTTAAAATTTAGGCAAAAGTAATTGAATTAATCGGACTACAAGCGAGTATTGAAAATAAAATAAGAATATTTGGGTTATGTACCAATAGAATGAGAAAAGAACCGTAATATCGAAAATAATCAATTAGAGAAAAGAATTATAAAATACCAAATTGCAATAGGAAATAACTTAATAAGGAACTCTTCTTGTGTCTCGAAGAAATTCGCAGACAGCTATGCAAACGTTCCTGTTGCTGTGGCCCAGAGAATACGCCCCAAGGGAAAGAATATTTGCAGAATCTAGAGGAATGTTCAAATTTCTGAATAAATATTCGAAATGTTTTTTCCTGTGACTAGAGAAACGACGGCAATGTATTAAAAAGTGATCAATGTTTTCAAGCTCTTGACATAAAAAGCACGTTTACCTGTCCGTACCGATATATAATGTCTCCCGCAATTTCAACCTCTTTTATAACGCTAGAAAATGTAAGTTATAACACTAGAAAATTGAAGTTTCATGAAGACAAATTCAAGACGCTTTCGAAATATTCGAGAACCCTTTTCGGGAGGAGTAGAACAAAATGTCAGCTAACGTTGCCGTTAAAGGGGCCTTGCAACACTTTTCCAAGTAGCCTTGGAATGGCTTCACTAAAGGAACTTAATGCCTAACGGATCGAACGCCGCAAAAATTTTAAAATCCGACCAGTACGAGCGGAGTTACAAAGATATGTCGCACGCTGTAATTGCTTTCTCTCTTCCCTCGCCCCGACGAAAGCGCTGGAAGCTAAGCAGGCGGGGATGGCACGGGGGAAGAAGGTACGTCACGCGCGCCTCCTGACCTTGAGCACATTTTCTTTTTTTTTTTTCGAACGCGTGGCGTACTTTCAGTGCGATCGCGCGCCCGGCCGAGTGGCGGCCTCTCGCGGCGGCCACAGTAACTACCGAGCGCGCCACGTTCACATCTGCCAATGGCGCGGAACCTGCCTGTGACGCCGTAAGCATAATCTTTTGTCGAGAGAAGAGAAAGCGCTTTTTAGCTGACCTTCCGAATTTATTGTAAATCCCAAGCCGCGTGTTACGCTATAACGTTTGGCTCGCGTGTTCTCGGGAGCTTCGACTACCGATCGGCAGAGTTTTCTGACCACGCTGAAAAGGTGTTGCAGGGCCCCTTTAAGAAACATATCGATATCCGGCGTTCGCCGCTTCCCGACGCCTTCTCTCCTTTCTCCATAGAGTTGGTACAGACTCCAGAGGAAAAGCTGGGCCGAAAGAGCGCCGACCACAAGAACACCGCCATTACTGTACCTTTGTGATCGTTGCCTTTGCATTTGTTTACAAATCGGCTAGAAGTAGCGCTATTCAATGAGAGTAATACTGGCAATAAAAATCAAACACGGGAATTTTGACAAATTAGCAACATGCACATAGTGTTTAACGTTTATTTCAAAAATTTCTGGGCAAGGTTTAAGGCCATTTAGGCATTTTACTGTGCGCGGAACCGCGACTAAGTAGGATGCGTTTGCAGGCACTTTTGCTAGATGGCGCCACCATATCCACTTCAGCCAACCTTTTTAGATGACTTCAGCTCGAGATCACGGCCGATTGCGCGTCTTTTGAGTAGAGTAGAGTAGACCCTAGAAGCTGTGGCTCATGCCCACACTGGGGGATTGGCCAAGAATCGGTTAATTTTTAAAGGCAAATTTGAAATAAAAGTTCAAACTTTGTTTAATTAATACGGGAGAAGTATAAATGAATTAGAATTAAGATCGTACTACTAATAATAATATAGAATAGAATTGAAGCAATAACACCGAGAATTTGGGAAACAAAGAAAATAAAATAGAAATAATAATTTGGAAAGGTAGATTTTATAACCTAAATATTTTTGAACCTTTAGGAAACTCTTTTAATGCATCAGCAATTTTCCCGTCACTGTGGCCAAGAGAAAAAGCCCCGAAAGAGAGTATATTTTGTTCATCTAATTCTAATATAAGCAGACTGAAAACGACGCCTAAGGTATTTTTGCACAAGGTATAATACCTCTTGCAGGAAATGAGATAGTGCTGCATTGTCTCACGTATTCCTCAAAAAGAACAATTAGGCGAAGCTGCCAGACCAGCTCTGTGTAGATAAAAATTTAGATTTAGATGTAGATCTGACAACGTAGTCTTGTGATTGCGACTTCTATTGCTCGTGATTGACATATTTTGCTACTCCACTGATGATTTAAATGCTGGAATTCTAATATGGTCGTTAATGACGGTGCGGAAAATTTCTCTAACATCATTTTCCTCCTAAATATAGCACCTGTAATGAATTTGGATGCGGGCAATACCTGAATTACCGGGCCATTCAATGATGACCTAGCTAGTGCATCTGCCATTTCATTCATAAATAGGCCCTTTAGCCCAGGAGTCCACACTAATTTGATGAAATTTATGTGCAGTGTGAGTCGCAATGCGCCGTCTTCTGCGCTTTCTGTTGACACGTACTTAGAATTCGATTTCACGTGAGCTCACTTTCATTAATTACGATGAAACCTTAATACTACCGTGACCGTCAAGTCTAGCATGCGCCAAGGGCTTTTAACAGTCGCACGGTACAGTAATGGCGGCGCCCTTGTGGTCAGAGATTCTAATGCACGGGCCCTACGGGGTGCTTTTCCTCTAGAGTCTGTGCTAACTCTATGCCTTTGTCCCGAAGCGGGAGGAAGGGGAAATCCCCTATATAGCAGGAGGAGGCCTTGGGCCACTACGAGATCACCTCTTGAGCCAAAAACATTCCACGAGAAGCCAGTCCGTCGGCCTTGCCCGCCAAGTTCCTTTCAGGTGAGGACGGCTGTCTATTGCGGGATGTACATACTTATTAAGAAGAAAAAAAAGATCTGGGACGAAAACAGTCGTATGCGGCGTGTTTGAGACCCCTGGTTTAGATTGATAAATCATTCTTTAAAAACTCTACTGTCGCCAATTTCTACAGTTTCATCGAAAAGAACACGAACGCCAAAGTTTCATTAAATTTCGCGCTTAAATTTCTGCGCATGGATGTCGTGGCGTCACGGATTTCATTGTCTTTCGCATTTTGGTCGCATTGGCGCAACCACGGCGCAACAGAATTTCCAGAACCTTGGTGCTTTAAGTCATTGGCCCCCTCGGAAGACTACGCACTTCATTTTAGCTATTCAAGGTTCAAGAACTACGTAGTTCACAGCAGGCGCGCCGTCAGAATCTACGACGTTATGGAGAATCGGTGCAGCAACATCAAGGTGACGTCGCCATTTGCGTGTGTCACCAAAGCCTTGGTGCGAAGTGATGCCCCGAGCGTGTTTTTATTTGTGCGTTTGGAAGCGGGAAGGGGTGGGGGAGGGGCATGTCCACGTGCAAGTATTGCTGATCACGAGAGAGAGGAAGGGATCCCCCCTCCTCCCCCGCTTTTTACCCTGACGATGGCATTCACATTAGGAAGAGAGGGGGTTGTTGCCCCCGCCCCCCTAAAGCGGGACCCTGCGCACACCAATTATATATAAACCCGCAACTACGCATATGTCCACACTATAATGTGCATTGGTATGTGCTATGTTAGGCAGTTTTGCCAACCAATTTTCGGAAAATCCCCCACGTCACGGTCAAAATTACCCTACTTTACCCTACACAACTTTTATATTATTACCCTACATTCTATCTACCCTACGCCTAAAAATAGAGCAGTGCAACAATAATAAAGTACAGCCTATACCTCACTGTACGACATGCACACGTAAGGAACATGAAAGACACAGCAGAAGGGAAGAGAATGCATTCCGGTATTTTTATGGAAAGAGCGCTGACTCAGTTGAAAAAGAAAATGAACTAGGAGACTCGTCATAAAGTATACGGCTGACAGTGTAGGCGACATGGTAATTATATAAGAGGCACATCATAGAAACGGAAAAGATGTATTTGATAGTAGCAATGGTAAGGAAACCGGCTCTGTCCGAAAGGATAGATTTTACGATAATTCAAGGGGAAGCGCTTTGCTGTTTGAAGTGAGGTCAGGTTGCCTTAGAACGTGTAGTTATAAATCGAGATTAAGTAAAGAAGAAAAATGCACATGCATGGAGAAGGTAAGGAAACGGCGCAGCATCTCTTAATTCGGTGTTGATATATATATATTTGGGTGCATGTTAGGGCACTAGCCTACATGAAGCCTTGGGTGTTAGGGACAACACTGAAAACGTAAACAGGTAAGTGATAGAAATTCTAAGTAAAAGACGACTGGAGGAGTGGTGGCGGAAAAGTACGCAGAAAACAAAAAAAAAAAGGGCAGGAAAACTAAGGTTAAAGGGGTCATGAAGCACCCCTTGGGCTTGTTGAAAAAACACATCCTGCGGAAAGCTGACACGGGTATGAACTGCTCTGCCAAATGTTACAGTCGTGCGCGCCGCGTAATGGCCACAAGCGGAGCGCGAAGTTGCCGTTTCCCCAGGCACCCTCTTTTCAAACAGAGGCCGTCTCTCACTCTCGTCGGTGGCCGGGGCGTCTGTCCGTTTACGTCGCAAGAGATATAGCATGCTTATTGGCCGATAGCCGACGTAAATCGAGAGCGGCGTTCGGGTCAGATGCGCTTCTTGCCGCGGGGTGCCGCCACTTGCCGGCGCCGCACTCCTCAGTACACGGTAGCCGCACTCGCGCAACCGAATCACAGCGGGAGAGCGATCGCGTTTCATGACGCGCGCTGACGTAACTTCTTTCCCCCATGCCATCCCTCCCTGTCTAGCTTCCAGTGCGCTCGTCGGCACGAGAAAAGAGAGAAAGCGCTGGGAGCGTGCGCCAACCCCCGTAACTCCGCTGATTCTTGACGGATTCGAGGAATGTTTGCGGCAATCGATTCGGGAGGCAGTACACTCGATACTGAGGTCATTAGATCATTACTTGGAAAAGTGGTTCATGACCCCTTTAATCTGCAATAAGGCGCAGAAAGTTGGGCTGTGAATTTATGTGTTTTTTTTTTGTAGGAAGAGAACCTTGCTGGATAAGATTAGGCCGTAATGTAATAATAATAATGATAATAATAATAACAAAATATTGAGCTCGGTGAAGCGCACGTCGCCGCCCCGTTATAAAAAGGAAGCTCTTTCACCCATCAATTGATCTACTGTAAGCGAAGGAACTCGCAGGGTTCCTTATGCATTCGCCTAAGATGACTAGAAAGAGAAAGCCATTTTCTTTGCCTTCTTCTCGGTCGATTGCATTGATCCCCCCATCCTCGAAAGATTCCTGCACCAAGAGTGGTTTTGCACTGCCTCCGGGATCGGAGGCATTGCAAGCTTTCTGCACCTGACGTGCCTCCGGGATCGGCGCATCTATGAACAAGTGACACTGTCATGTGATGGCGTCATCATTTGACGTCACATTGTGATGTCACAGTAAAGCACCCATGACTTCATGATGACATCACAAATTCTGATCTGTGACGTCATGAGGAGACGTCGTTATATGATGATGATTTTTTGCATCGCTCGCGTTGCAATAACGGTCACTTTTCGTGTTTTATGAGGCATCTAAGGCTTTCGACTTAATAACTGGAACCGACCGCCGTCACAAAATTTAAAAGCCCCTCCACACAACGAACGAGTGGGATGTGATAGAGAAGGAAAAAAATCACCCTTGAGAAAAAACAACAATGCTCAGCAATGTGTGACGCATTATCTTTCGACCTATGCTGGTGAGATGTGAATTAAGACAGTTCCAATTTATTCAAATAAAGATTTAGCTTTCGGATGTCATTAGGAATGTAACTCTCGGATATGTCACGCGGATCGTCTACATTTTTCGCTGATCGATGACGAGAAAAATGTGGAAATTACCCTACGTTTATAAGAAAATCGTATTACCGCCCTACTACCCCGTACTAGCTGAAAAATTCCGATATACCCTACAAGTACAAGTAGGGTAATTACCCTACGGTTGGCAACACTGATGCTAGGTCGAAACACTGGATAAGTGGCCACTCTCGGGACTAATAGCATCTGGTTTCACCACAAACAAAAAATTCGACAGATCACACGCCTTGTGAGAATCGGTTTCATGCGAGGAAGGCAGCCAGTAGTTCTATGCAGCATTTTCTTGCTTTGAGCCAAGCGTTACGAGGTGGATCGACGTGTTTTTGTAAGTGTAGTTGTGTGCACATCGTGCGCTTACCAGGCACGTCGACAACGCTGGTGTTTAAAGGGTAAATTGCGGTCTGATGTAACGGCAGCACTCGCGTTATAGCACATACGTCAGTATTATATGGTATTATCGAAACGAAGTGCACTTTACGATGCGATGATGTAAACATCATACTTAACTTTCGTTATAGCGTATTCCTCCGGGGTCGAGTAACGCTTGATTATAGATTGCTGAATCATAGGAATACAAATGTGATGTTTATTAGACTGCTATAAAAGCGGAGCCAACAGTGGAACCACTGACGTTAATCTGACATGACCCCTGTAGGCATAGGCGTATTTACCGGGGGTGCAAGGGGGGCGCTGCCCCCCCCCCCCCCCCCCCGCTCCCAGAAGTCGCGGGGGCTGAGCTGGCTGAGCGTTCACTGCCGGCAGCGCAGTGCAAACCAACAACTATGGCGAAGTTTTCGTTCGACACAAATGTGATAAAATTAGATTATGAAATTTAGATGTATCCCCAACTTCTGCAGTGAAGATCGTCTTTCGTGCCTCACCACGACGCACCGTAGATCTGCTGCACGAGCGAGTCTCATATATACAACGCTTTGATACCTTGTGCTCTTGCATTGTGGAGGAGGCTACAGCTGAGCAGGGGCTCTCGGGCGTCCGAGTCTTCCGTCCTGTGTTTATTCCGTTCTACCTGAAATCAAACTTGCATCACCGCCGACGAAAGCTAACCCAGGTGAAAATCTGGAAACAATTGAAGGCAGGAACCAGCAGCATTTATGAATATTTCAGTCAATTAATGTTACTGCAGTTCACAGGAAATGCTTTTTCTTCGAAAACGTACAGCATTTCCTGCCTTATCCCCTTGACTGAGGTGAGGATCCATGAGCGCGCAGATGCGCTGAGTGTTACTTGGGCAGAGCTGACGCGGAGCGGCGGTGGATGAAGATTCCGCCTGTGTTTCCGAATTAATAATATTCGCCTGGCTGTTCATACTGTAGCCTGCAACGACCTTAGTAGCTTGGATTAGGGCGATAAAAAAAACAACAAAGAAGAGTTTACACAGCAATGCCGTATACGCGCACGAACGGTTCAACTACGTTATACAAGCCCTGCAATTATTTATTATGCGCAAATAAATCCATCCTCGCCGCCTGCTACGACTAGCCTCTGCTAAACCATCGCGATGCCATCTTCTCTTTTGTTTGGAACAAGAAGAAACAAATAAAGTTTTCCTCGACATATTAACACTAGTGCGCGGTTTAGTGCGGTCTACCTAACAATACGTGGAGAGTAATTGCGAGATGGGACGTTTTAGCTCCTTTCGTTGAATCGCGTTACGAACAGGCGCTGTGGGCATGACGCAGAAGACTTCGACCGATCATAAACAGTAATTGGCTTATACGAGACAGGAAAAAAAAAACAAAAAAAAACCGGACAGCTTTGTTGTTATGCCAGTCCAGATGTAGTCAATACAAGTGTGAGGTTCTGCCGCTTGCATAGCCATATTCACCGAGAGGAAGAGTGGTAAGGGCACACTTGCCCTCCCGCTCTCAGAAATGAAAGGTGAAAGTGTGACGCAGGTACCTTATAATCTTATACTTCCCTCTCAATACTTTTTCCGTAAAATTATATCGACGAGGATTGCTCTTCTTGCTCATGACTAGAGACCGGATTTTAGGCAAACGCCTATTTTGTTCCCTGCGCTCCTATTGCGCCATTTTGTATATGAGCATGAATAAGAGGTTAAGAAGAGTTTTCATGGTGTTTTTATAGCGCCTATAAATGCCTATTTTTGGCGTTCGTGCCTAAATGCTTACAAGTGCCTATAAATGCCTATTTTCAAAATTGGCGCTTATATGAACGCTATTTAGCCTCAAGTTTCGCTCCCGGGTGCTGTTTGAGACCGTTATTCATGTTACCGCGTAAGATTGACTGTTGGGAACTATGGGGTTCAACCTAGGCCTCTAGTTCAACCAGCCAACAACCGCTAGCAGCAGTGAAGCGGGACACGCCGGCGAGAATTCGCCGCCGCGCTGACATCGCCCAAGCGGTTGGCGAACGCGCGAAACCGCGGAGAGGCGTCAGCGGAAAGGAGAGTGAAGAGCAGAAAAAAAAAAGAAAGAAAAATGTAATGTACACGTAGCTTTTGTTTTGTTTGTAATTTACTTTTTAAGGTATTCACTGCAGTAGCGTAGACAGAAATCTTTTTCAGGGGCGGGAGTGAGGGGGGACAACAATATACTCTTTACACTCACAGAATAGATCGAGTAAAAAGGGAGTCTTTTTGTCCCACAACAACAGTCGTCACTTATTTTTGACTTCTTTTCCTTGAATTATCGCTGCGCGCCCGGCACTTTCTGGTCACGAATGGCATGTGCGCTATCAGCGTGACATAAACCTCGGTGATACGATCACAGCTCATACGAATTTCGGGGTGATACGAATTTTTCGTTGGTCCCGGCCAAGGGCAACTGGCCTGCAATGTAATGTAGTGCGGTTGTTGCGAACCGATTTCCCCCCAGCGACGTTTGATACGAACGTACGCTACCGCCCAGGTACGAAGAGGTGCTGTCCGCGCTGTCGTGGAAGACTCGCCAAGTAGGTGCGAGCGCGGGAACGCAAGCGCGCACGTGGGCATGCGCGCCGCACCGCCAAATCGTCAGAATCACAGCGTAAGAAAAAAAAAAGTTTTCTTACGGTCAGAATAAACCTTCAGAGAAGCGTCACGGCCTCCGAGATTGTGCGCGCGAATCTTTGAGGCTCTTATGTGCCTCCATGTGCCTTCGCGTTTGGATTACAGAGGACATTAGCGCCATGCTTTTTTTTTTTCTAACGCGTCGACGCGGGCTCCTGTCGCTGTACTGTGTTTACACATGCCTGCCTCGTGGACAGACATCCTATGAAAGGTGGACAAGGACCGAAAGAAGGCGAGCACGGTCTTGGCGAAAGAGTCAGGCCTCACAACGTCAACATGCGCGACCGTTGAGGTCGCACTTGCGTGAGCACGGCCGTAAATCTCCGAAAAAACATCCCTAAAACCTCCGCAATAACAAAATCATAACACAGGACCGTGGTTTTGTAATTTTGTGGCCTTGATCCATCGCGTCAAAGCGCTTCTTTTGTTACTTTCGCTGCAGTACTCCGATGTCATGCAAAAAAAGCATACTAAAATTTTCAAGGGGCTACTGCTGTCGCGAGTCACAACGCACCTGGTTCATTAATTAAATATGAGCGTACGGGCTCTATATAAACGAGTGCTGGTATGATTGCCGACATCTAAAAACTTAACTGACAATCATTCAGCGTTCTTCCTGACGTTTCTGCGGCCTTGAAAAACAATGAATGAAAATGTACGCCAGATTTCTTTTGTCGCACGCTAATTTTCCATGCATTCTGGTGATACGAATTTGGGACGATACGAATATTTTTCGTCGTCCCGTGAGATTCGTATCACCGAGGTTTCACTGTATTCTTGGTAGGAAAGTGGCCAGCGCCGAGTTTTCGAGAAAGGAAACGCAAGGCCAGATGACGATTATTGTTGTGGGACAAAAAGACGCCCTTTTTACTCGATCTATTCTGTGAGTGTACATGTTCGTGCATGCGTTTGTACGTGTGCGTGTATATATACGCCCTAGACATGGCGTGGCTCCTAGACATGGCGTGGCTCTGTGGTAGAATACCTGACTGCCACGTAGAATGCTTGGGTCAGATTTCTGCTGGGATCGTTATTTTAGGGGCGAAGCTCCTTAAGGCGGCACCCGTTCGTCCCTCGTAGTTGTCGTAGTCGTAGTGCGTAACCAGTCGTAACGCTAGTACCAGATCTTGACCTCCAAGGTGGTGCCGGTGGGAGATTTTTCCTGTGTGTTGTTGAACAATAAAAAATTCGCAGCGTGGGCGTTAACTAAAAGCCGAATTCTTTTGTCTCTCATTCCCCATTAGCAGCCATTGGCATGTTCCAGTAGGAAACGTTAGTAGAAGTAGAAGTGTAAGTGTTAGCTAAAAGCCGACTTCTTCTGTCTCTCATTCCCATTAACAGCCATTGTTTACCTCCAAGGTAGTGCCTGGTGAGATTTCCCCTGTGCGTGATTAAACAATAAAAATTTTGTTCAAAACGGCGTTGATTGATGAAATAAACCAACCAAAGACGCCAGATGTTTTCTAAAAGCAAAACGAAAGAACGCCAGATGTTTCTAAAGCAAAACGAAAAGACGCCAGCTGCTTAACGAAAGACGCCACAAGTTTTCTAAAGCAATGGTTTTCTAAACAATGAAAATTCACAGCGTACATGTAAAATTAAAGTGAGCTGCAAGTCGTCATAACTCTCATCGAACCTTTAGTATAAACGCGCCCGATCTCACGTCGGTGATGATGTACTGGGCAGAATTCACGGAAGATTCACGGTTTACCGATGAACCTCCGCAGCTTCGCCCACTCATCATCATTCACTCCGTGGATATGCTGTGATTTTTTATTCTTTGCATTCGTCGGGTCAACGCTACCGATGTCGGTTTTCTTAACGCTCTCGCATTTAAATTACGAATGTCTGTTCTCGGCTTTCCTGAGTAGATATAAACTGTCGATCACCTGTGGCGCATACCCGTATACAGCGGCCCGTGGTAAACGGGTATGAGCCACACGTGTCTGGACGAAAGGGTCTGACGACGTACGCGACAGGATTTTCACGTTATTCATGTCATGACCAGACACTCGCATTTGTCAAACCCTCATACCCTGCCATACCAATTTTGGTTTACACCAAGTTAAGGAGCCGATCACGAGAGCACCCATGCGTAGGCGGCTAGATAGATTGAGATCGCTAGATAGATGCGTAGATAGAAACGCTCAATGTGCCTTGGGTTCGCCAAGAAATGCTTTGCATCTAATATCTGGGCGGTGGTCGCAACGTGTGCGCTAAAAGCAACCAAAGTGCCAGAGTGCCAGGCCCGTAGCCAGGAATTTTTTCCGGGGGGGGGGGGGGCACTTGCTGAAAGGCTTGAGTATTTGAGAAAAACGCCTATTTTCATTGTTTATTTTCGGTAAAACACCATGTATCATAAAAATTTCGGGGGGGGGGCGGCGCCCCCCTACGGGCTTGCAAAGTGCTATTTCATCTCCTGTGATGTAGGGGCTTGCTAGATATAGGTCACGATAGTAACGCGTGCCGCTTAAATTTGTTCGCCAAATTCTGTTTACTTTGTTTTCAGGAAGAAGGTTTGTGAACGTAACATCGTTCTTACGTGTGTTGTTCATGTGCCTTCTACCCGAATATGGAAAACCAACATGCTCAAGTTTCCATCCCAACCTCAGTTGGCGTTCGGAAACACACGAGCGACACAGCAAGCGAGAAAACTTCTGGGATATACGACCCTCGATGCGAATTTCCGCCGTCGTGCCGTCCCAGTGTACAAACACCGGTACGACTCTGCCACTTTAACATTGAGGTACAGGAGAACTGATTTTTAGATTTATTTACTGTGTCTACCGGAGCAACTGCTAATAAAGTTATAATTGGAAGCAATCGAGCGTCCCTGCTCATTTTCGATGCCGCGTTGTATCGCCTCCGAGCACCGCTTACTCATGACAGAGTGTACACGAAAAGCGGCAGGCACTGAAGGAATCCAAAGGGAAAGGTAGGCAGTTTTTTGCACTTACATTTTCTGCTGCAAGCCTAAGAATTATACAGAATATACACATTTATACAGAATTGTATTGCTTAACGACTAACAATAGCGTATACCAGCTATAAGAAGCCACCAAATGACCATAAGGCATTCACAATCGTGAGCAACGATGGTACAAATACACATACTTTCATTTATTGAAGCCTGAAAACAGCACACAAAAACAAAATAAATATGAACAAATACACATACTTTTTTTAATAAGGTTTCAATGCAGTACACACAAACAAGGAAACATCGCTGTAAGCATAGAGTGTGAATGCAGCGTGCAATACCATTTCTCTGCTGAGATAACACTGTCCTGCCACTAGCTAAACCCTTTGAGGGTTTACGCCGTACATGTACAGCATCACCTAAGAGGCACCAAAGGGTTGTCTTAAAAAAAATTTCAAGACAATTTTTTTTTCGGAGATAGTATCGTCTCAATAATTCAGCAATAAAATGTTACACATTTCTGGAGTTCATTTCGCGGAAAAAATCCGACCCTCAAAGGGTTAAAAAAAGTTACGTGGAACTCCTACATCTCCACTACAACGTTACTGACATGGAAACTAGATTCAGTGCTGTGGTATTGGGCTTTCCAGAAGAAATAATCAAGTCAAGTGTTCATCTACAGCATTGGTCCCAAAGTGTACATCACCCTTGGCATTGTGCTCCAAGCTTTAAAGGGACACGAAAGGCAAACATTGAATTAATCTATGGTGCCAAATATGCTTTTTAGAAAAAGCGATTTTTTTGTTTAATCACAAGACGTGATTTGGCTGTATAAAGGGAAAATCACGACTGAAACATGCTGTAATAATGCCTGCACAGTTCGAATTACCCACAACGAGCCTGTTTGCTTAAGTAGGTAAGTTGATTCCACTTTTGATCTCATATACTCAGCAATGCATTCATGCCTGCTTTGAGTGTGAGGGCCACATACAGGCAAAGCTGCACTCCCAAACGTAATGCAGAAAATATCATGAAGATTGCATCAAAAAAGGAAGTAAAAAATCCACTGAGGGTTAATATTCGTGGTGCAAAACAACACAGTCAACTTCATTACAAATGGCCGAGATGGTTCCCTACAAAATTAGCAATATAGATTGCATAAACAAGTGCTACTGACTCTTCACTAAGACAGCACCAGTTGTATCTATAGTTGTACATAATTTTTGAACTTACAAAAGCTCGTATGCTCGCAGCAACAATGCTTGTAAAATTAACTTTCAATGTGCCAAATCCGTCATTTCAGATTGACTTAACATTGGCCTTTGGTGTCCCTTAAAAACTTTCAAAACATAGGCAGACTATTGCACACACTATGATATAAGAAATTTTTATCTCCTCAGCTGCCCTTTTCCAGACAAAAGTGCTTCACTAAGATGAAAGTATTGAAAGCAGTCCTAAAAGAAGCAAGCGCTAATGCTGTGATAAACAGCACCATTACACTGTGATGCTTTGCAGCTTGAAGCTTACATTGTGCGCACTACAAAATTCATCAGCTGAATGTTCACAAGTTGTTATATCACAGGATGCGTTACAAGCAAACAAATTAATGTAGGCAGACACACAAGGAAAAATATATTTTGGGCGTAACCTTACGTGCAAGAAAGGTAGGCGTAACACACCTTTAAAAGTTCACTGGCCACAACATATTTTTTTCTTTTTCGTAATATTATTGCGACCAGAAACACAAAACATGGATAATAACTAATGATCTACATTTTTCAAGGCTCTCTTAGTAAAGTAGACATCCTGCAAATAGGTTGAGGGCATACCATTTACCAGCAGCGTTTCAGTCATGGAAAGTTGGACCACATGCAGAGCATCTCATACAGTGTTGCTAGCCACTATGTTTTGCACTGTATGGGCACAGAATCTTGGCCTGTTGTAGAGATCATTTTTACATCAGTGAAAGTGGTAGCACTCACACCCAATATTACTTCTCATGTGACTTCATAAGAAACACTGCACATGGGTGCACATAAAATGGAAATCAGGAAGTTCCAATAAGACTGAAAGCATTGCACTAAAATATTGCAGCAACTGAATAAAATACATTAAGAAAACAAATTTATACATAAAACATAACTACGAACTCCTAGGCTTCATACCTTGGTCAACAATTAGACAGGTCTTCAGGCATTAAACTATAATTCAAGAAGCACTGCCACTGAATAACACTCTCAACAAAATCTTCATGAGCACTTCACTTATTGAACTGCTGAAACGTTCTGGCACATCTGAAGCAGACAAAAGTTGAAGTGATCTTTCAAGCACCCTTATGGAAAGCCTCATTGTCTGGCATAGCACACCACAAGCTACAAAACTAGCATCCAGGACACGAGGCATGGATGGGATAAAAGAAATACAAGAGCCTGGTAAAATTAGCAAGGTAGCTACAAAAGTTGAACACTCTGCAGGGCGACGTGAATCTTGTACAACACAAATTTCTGGCACTCTGCTCTGTTTGAGCACAGTTTTCGTGAGTAATTCTTAGTGGTACATAAATATTTACAATTTTACTATGTGCATTGTAGCCTATCATTCCGATAAAAAAATTGGGCAGAACTTTTGGTGATCTGACATGGGGTACCCATCTCAGCTCCTGCCACATGACTTTATCGTGATGTTTCCTCGCTACTTTATAGGAAAGAATATGACAAGGGGAATATAAACAAGGGGAGAATACGAGTTCACTTAGTAGTCTGTTTACACAGCATAACAAACAACAAAGGCAGTTTTACACACTGCCCCACAGAGGCACCTACATAAAGTATAGCAATTGGTTCGTACCTACAAGACAGCGGACATAGTCACAAGACAACTGTGCAAATTCTTTCTAACATTTTCATTCCTATTTTTCTTTACCTACCTTCTTGTGCAATGCAAGCGTAATGCCTCATATTCTCAACTGAACCAGGCTTGAGAGCCCTCGACAGTTACTACATCAATAAAAGCTCTGTACTGGTATTAACACACCTGAGAGAGAATGCATACAGATAGCAACACCACACAGAAGAGAGAACAAAGAGAACTCTGTGACAATGGATTTAAATGCAAAACGTCCCAACATTCATGGACTGTCCAACATCATGTGACAGTGCCACAAAGCACAATTATCCTTCTCAAATATTCTTCCTCTGTGCCAGCATATAAACCCCATTAGTGAAATAAGTGCGACAGAAAAATGCATATTCTATTAACTTCAAATACCATGCAATCGCAGCCAGAGCAATATGTACTGTAGCAGAACAGGCTGTTGGGCTAGTTGGTTATCCATGAACACTAAAAGAATAAGCGCTAAAAATTGACGAGCACAAAAAGGAGAACAGACAAAAGACTGGCGCCAGTCCTTTGTCTGTTCTCCTTTTTGTGCTCGTCAATTTTTAGCGCTTATTCTTTCAGTGTTCAATATGTACTGAGAAGCCTTTTTTTGAAATCTGAAGACATCCTAAATACAAATAAATGTAACACAGCGACACTCATTATGAGTTTTCTGTAGGCACAGCAGGATATATAGGAGACTTAATTAAATAGGTCTTGCAAACTATATGTGTAAAAATGCTACATTAAAGTGGCATTTCAAAAGCCTCACATTCATGGAGGGACTTTCTTCTCAAGTTCTTCATTTTCTGATCATGTTCATTTAATTTATTAAATACTAGTTTAATTGTCAAACACCTACATTCCATTTCAAATCATGAAAGCAAATGTAGTTGCTAAAATTTAAAAGAAAGCCTGTAGATATACGTCTGAACCCCACTAGTGCATCAAAAGTAACCCCTTTTCTTTTGTGAAGAATAAATCATTTAACGTGACAGTTACAAGAAGTTGCATACGTCCTGCAATTACAGTAGACTCTCAGTAAACAGAAATCTTTTAAATGGCATTGCTGCTTATATGGAACAACTGCCTCTAATGTGATTGGTTTCGTACTTGAATTCTGAACCTCTGTTCATCTCCTGGTAAACGGAACTCCTGTTAAGCGAAACATATTTTCCTGGTCCCTTCAGGTTCCGTTTAATGAGAGTCTACTGCACAAGGCTTTGGGCACAGTCAAGCTAAACATTTTGCACAGCTTTTGGGTTTTCACAGATTCTTTAAAGACACTGCACGGTAGTTTGGCACACGGCCACATATATCAAGCAGTTATAAAATATTTATATTGTCCTGCCAATACCAGTGCAATGATGATAAAGTCCCACGCAACTATAAGCTTGGATTAGTGGATGTCAGTGAATAGTTGTTAGTCCCAGATTACAAATGACAATTAAGAATGGTATTTAACACAATCCAATAGTGGAATAAATAGTGGCAGGTTCAATAGCGCAAAATAAAATAGGAAACAATATAATGGCGTGAAAGGCTCATGCATTACAGCAGTCATAACGTAAATCTTACAAATACACAGCAGCCACTGAGGTCCAATTTATAATCATAACCATGCACACACAAAATTATAAAAATATATATATAACATTCAGATTATTCTGACACTACAGGAGAAATTCATGCATGGATTTCATGGGTGCCTGTTATGTAAACCTAACACTGCGGCCAGTTCATACGGCAGCTGTTTCACACGCAAAATATTACGTGTAAACCACACTTGACAACCGAACCTACAATGAGACGACATATAAAAATATTGGAAACATTACCTCACAGCATTTGTGCTCATTTTGTGCGATAAGAGTAACAAATTAACAATCTTCAAGCTCACAAAAAGCACGAACTGTAAGTTAGCCAGGCATGTATATGGTTGCCTGATAAAAGGTAGCTTAAAAAATACTATGTTGTAAAGCACTAACGTCAAAACAATGTTATAGCGGTCCACTCGACAAAACAAACAAAAGCAATTTTATACTTGAGACATGGCAGTTGTGCAGTGATACGAAGACTAGTATACGTCCTCTCCAGCTTCACAGAGTTAACTGCATACCAAATCATCCGAGTTACAGTCAACTCATGTTAACTCAACTTCCTTCAAACCAGACACCTTTGCTTGAGTGGTGTGAGGCTTAACAAAACTGGGATCAGAACTAAATTATGAGTTTATGCAAACAAATATAGACATACAAATATAGATATAAACATGTAAATGTAGATGTATGTATAGATCTAGACACATGTAAATGTAGACATACAATGTTAGTACACAGGCACTTGTATTCCCATGCCATTTAACATGCTTAGAGTAGAGACAGAAAGAAGCATGCCTCGGTTTTCTTTTTCTTATCTCTATCATTTAGCTTTTCTGCCACTTTACTCCTTAGCTCTTGCTCTTCCTAGGCTAGTGCGGGTTGTTTCTGACAACTAAGGGATTGAGCTGACAAAAGAAATCCAGCCATTAGCATTCACACTATCCGTTCATGGAAGTAAAACAAAACCTGATCCCTGTGATCACCATGACGATCTAATCTACAAGTACGGTGGTCGATGCCAATCGAACAGGAAAGCACAGATCATCTGTGTGATATCTTAGATCTTTCTGCTGTGCTTAGATGAGTAAAACTTTGTCAAGGCACTCAAGAGAGCCCTAAAAAGCAATTGTAAGGGTTTACTCACACAGTTGAAGATGTGCTGCATGAAACCTGCAGCACGCAATAAAAGCCTTTTCGAACTTCGTAGCTTCAGAATGCAATGATACCACATCAGGACAACAAAAGGTTTCAGTTTCGTTTGAAATAAATGCAAATTTAATGAAGTTAGAATTTTCATGAGTTGACTGTGCACTCGATGTACTTAATCTCATTTTGGCACGTCGTTTCACATGTGACAAAGCAGTGCTTTTGCAACTGCTTTCTGCATGTTATGATACAACACATCCCACCATTCCCATACAATCTGCCATTTCTCACATTTTCATCTGTGAGAGCATATATTCACGGAATACACGGGAGCCGAGAAACAAAACAATGTCTCAACTCTTTCAAGGACAGGTTGCTGTAATCTCAAGATATGGTTTTGCATCCATAAGTAATCATGCCTGCTAACTCCTTCAAATAATCACTCGTCGTCCACACAACACACTGGTAATTACGCTAGTAACAAATCATCACAGAATTTCCCTTTAGGAAACAGTTCAGTTTGTTTCGTGCCTTGAATGCTTCCTGCAGTACTATCAATGCACTACATTTGTACATTCCAATGTCCCATGTTAATTCCTGATTAGGCAACCAGGCCATGGAAGTGGCACAGAAGCAAGAATCATACTCATTAATTTCGAAAGCCGGTCTGCTTGGCTCTGAAACTTGTCATAAAAAATTTTGTCCTCATGCTCATGAACTGTACCACAGTAGCAGCCTTGAGCAAATGAACTGTTCTCCATAAAGAGGCTGGCAGCCAGGAATGCGTGAATGGCAGCTCGAAAAGAGCAGCGAAATGCCATCAATGACACTTTTGAGGGGAGGTAACTCAGTCCTTCTAACTGTGCCAGGTAGGGACAGTAGAATAAACGTGTAGCATCAACAACGCGCCACTTCGTGTGCAGCTGCAATGTAGTCGGTCGTCAAGCTGGGCCAGCTTGTAATCGACAGATCATGCTTGAATCTGGCCACTATCATGTTGAGATGGTTGCGGAGAAGCAAGCATTGCAGCAGCAGTTGGGCTCTAGTTCAATCTACAAGCCAATGTCTATGTTCTCATCGTCTTGACCGAGAAGATGCCCTGGCTTTGTCTTTTCGGCTTTGTCTCGCAGACTGCTGAAAAATATGGCGAACGTCGAGCTACGAAGGGAAGACTTGATCTGGGCACCATTCCTGGCAGGCACATCGTCCAGACCGCAGTGGAGTGACAGGTCGTCATAGTTGGAACCATGAAAGTTGCCCTGCCGCTGAAGCTCCGAGAGGTACTGAGGTGTTTCCAGGGTGGCCCGTCTTGGTTTCTTAAAGCTAATGAGAAGTCACACAATTAACAAGCTTTCGTGAGTATGCATCACTCTTCATAGCATATTAGCATAGCTTTCCCGTCCACTAACCTGGCTGAAATCCATGACGTGGTATTCACTGTCCACAATTTTTCCAATTTTCCCTATAATTTACCCATTCATATTCAAGCATCTCACCTTTGAAGTTATCCTCAGTAACACTCTCTCTGTAAATGCCACTAAAACTATTTATTAGGGATGGGCGAATAGTAACTTTGAGGTTCGAAGCAGGGTTGCCACTGACTTTCGAGTAAATGTCGCCAAACGACGAGCAAAAAGTCGCCAAAAGTCGCCATTTTTTTTACAAATTTCGCCAAAAAAGTAGCCATTCTAGATATGTGCGGCATACCCAGTAATAAATTTCAACTCACGTATAGCCCTGCAGAATACAATACCATCCAAGACCCTTAAATTATATTGACGTTTCTCGATGCCAGTCGTATCGCCCGCTTCACCATGGGAGTGCATGGTGCTTTCTCTGACTAGCCGCAAGATGTGCATGGTGGCGCAAGGGTGAATGAACGAAACACTCATGATATCCTTCCATCCCTGTCCTCTCGTTTCAAAGCTAAAAGTGTGGTATAAACGTTGGGCGAAAACCGTGAAAGCATTATTTGTAGACAGCTTTACGTACCCTTATATGAATTAAAAAGATTAAAAGGTTTATCGAAGGTAACACGACAGAATTCTTACAGGAACCGATCATTAGTGAATCTTACACCTTTTCAGTGTGAACTAATATTGTTACTGCATGCGTGCTTTGGGTATGAGCATCTGTGTAGTGGGAAACAGGGAGGTAGTAGCAGAAGAGGACGTTCGGCTAGTGAAAAGGCCTTCGGTGCGCGTTTGTTCAACACCTTCGCGTCCACCGGTATGTCGCAGCTAAATAAACCCTCTCGTAGACGTAACAGAGTGGTGGAGGTGCGGGGTACAGCACGTCAACGTACCACGGAGCCACAGCTGTTTGGACTTCGCCGGAGCCGTCGTCTTGCCGGTCTGCCACCGACAACATTCGTCATGGCCCAGAGCACAGGTCAAGACTCAACAACCTCAACCACGCAAAGGTCAGCGCCAGCTGCACCTCGGCATCACTACATCGAACCCCGCCCCGTTCGCGGGCAGGGCAGAAGAAGATGTGGACACGTGGCTGACGCATTACAAGAGGGTGAGTCGGTACAACTGCTGGAATTCCACCGACCAACTGGCAAATGTCACGCTGTTTCTCACGGAAACCGCCCTGACATGGTATGAAAACCACGAAGAGTCCTTAACGACGTGGGATCTTTTCGCTGAAGAACTGAAGAAGTGCTTTGGCGACTCTGATTCGAAAAAGAAAAGCGCGGAGCGCACGCTGGCTCAAAGAGCTCAGACTCCCGGAGAGACGTGCACCACCTATATAGAGGAAGTTCTGAAGCTCTGTAAGATCTTGAACCCGCAGATGTCCGAAGAAGACCGGGTCGGACACCTCCTGAAAGGTATAGCAGAAGACGTCTACAATTTTCTGATAGGTAGGGAAGACCTCACCTCTGTCTCCGCCGTCCAACGTCACTGCCGTACGTTTGAAAAGTTGAAGACTCGTCGTATTGCCCCGAAATTTGGTAGGCTGGCAAATGTAACAACGGTCGCCAGTGTCGACGTGAGCCCGCTCGCCGACCTTGCCGCTACTATCCGGGCAATAGTGCGCGAAGAGCTACAGCGACAAGACGTACTGGTCGACGACACCATCCATCATCCGCCCAGCTGTCCAACCTACTACACGGCGCCGGTAGCTCCTTTGCCACCATCGGTATGTGTGACGGACATCAGCGAAGCTCGCACTTCTTGGCCACGTCGGGAAGCATTCATGTTTGACCAGCGGTACGGCCAACGCCTTCGTTCCGGTCCCGCCCCACAGAGGCGGGCAGTTCCCGTTCAGCAAGCTGGCCCACTGCATTCGGCTAGACGACACTCCACAGCAGAGCGCTCTCAGCAGTGGTCCGGCGAGCGTCCCCTACCAGTCTGCTACAACTGTGGCGTTGAACGCCACATTGCCAGGTACTGCAACTACCAGCAGCCGCTGAGGTACGACCGATCACCGAGATTCCACCGGTCTGGCTTTGCACGAGCACCGACGTTCCCGGGGAGCGCATCTCACGAGATACCAACACCGCTACGAAACCGTTCTCCGGCCTCCGACCGCAGTGTGACACCACCACCGGCTCCTCGCGCCAACCGATCGCCATCTCCTCGGCGCCGCTATCCCTCGTCTCCTCCGGAAAACTAGTCGGCGCGGCCGTTGGAGGTGAGGCCGCTGGACAGTCTTCGATTTCAACCGAAATACCTCCTTTAATTTGCATGCTTAAAAATAAGGTTCCTGTGCTTATCGATGGTGTATCAACAATGGCCCTAGTGGACACAGGTGCAACCGTGTCAGTGATGAGTCTTGTGTTTCAACGCCTCCTTGGACGAAAAGTTATGTTCCGCTGGGACCGTGCTGATACGTTTCGCGGAGTTAGCGGAGATGTACTACAACCTGTTGGTGTCTGCACTGTGGCTGTTAGTTTGGGGTGTCAGAAATTTATTGCAGAGTTTGCTGTTCTCCTTCATACTACGCATGATGTAATTCTGGGACTCGATTTCCTGAAGCTTTGTGGTGCTACTGTCGATTGCCGCACAGGAGAAATGACCGTAGATTCAAATGTTCCAGTTGCGTTTCTAGAAAACCCGCCCTGCCAGGAAAGTACCCTTTGCGTGTCCATGGACACAACTGTGCCACCCTTGTCTGCCAAGTGTGTCCCTGTCGCCTGTTCCCCTGCAACCGAGAAAACATTTGACGCCACCGTAGAGCCTGTTCACCTCAGTTGCATAAAGAAGAATGTTTTAATACCCTACTGTACGCTGTCAGTTGTGCAAGGGCATACTGGTTTATGGGCCATCAACTGCTCTGATGAACCTACGGTACTGCCGGAGGCTCTAAAACTTGCCGAGATTCGTCAGAATCAAGTACTCTCACTTGCCATACTTGCAGAGAGCAGCGATTCCTCGGATAAAACTGATTTCGATAATCTGCACGCCAGGGACACCTCTATTATGGCTATGATTGACAAGTCTCTCAGCACCAACGAGCGCAATGAACTGGCGAGTATTTTGCGCAAACATGCCGCTCTTTTCGATTTCGCCCAGCTACAGGCTCCGTCATCATTCCCTGCTTCTCGTATAAAGCACCGCATAGATACGGCATCCCATAGACCTCTCCGACAAAAACCATACCGTGTATCGCCTTCGGAATGCGCCGTCATCAATGAACAGGTCTGCGAGATGCTAAAGAAAAATGTAATTCAAGAATCATGTAGTCCGTGGGCTGCTCCCGTAATTCTAGTCAAGAAGAAGGATGGAACATGGAGATTTTGTGTTGACTACCGCCGCCTTAACGCCATCACCAAAAAAGACGTATACCCACTACCACGGATTGATGATGCTATAGACTGTCTTTCATCAGCCTCTTATTTTTCGTCCGTTGATTTGCGGTCCGGGTATTGGCAGATTCCAATGCACGAGGAAGACAAGGAGAAAACGGCATTTGTTACACCAGATGGACTTTTTGAATTTAATGTGATGCCGTTCGGCCTCTGCAATGCACCTGCAACTTTTGAGCGCTTCATGGACAACATTCTCCGTGGTCTGAAGTGGGAAGTCTGCATGTGTTATTTGGACGACGTTGTGATTTTCGGGCGCACTTTCTATGAGCACAACACCACGCCCTTGGTCTCGTGCTGGATTGCCTCAGCAACGCATGCTTGGTGCTCAACTCAAAGAAATGTCGTTTTGGAGAGCGCCAAACACTCGTCCTTGGACACTTAGTGAACAAAGAAGGCATACGACCGGATCCCGCAAAGACGGCCGCAGTGGAGGCGTTCAAGCAACCTCACTCGGTAAAAGAACTGCGCAGCTTTTTGGGCCTTTGCTCATACTTCCATCGATTCATTCCTGGCTTTGCCAATATCGCGCACCCGCTCGCCTGCCTGCTTCAGAAAGGCGTGCGGTTTGACTGGACCCCGGAATGTGCGTCCGCTTTTTCTGAGTTGAAGTTCCTTTCGACGTCTCATCCAATTCTTCGACACTTCGATCCTCTGGCTCCTACAGAACTCCATACAGACGCCAGCGGTGTTGGTGTAGGCGCCGTCTTGGTTCAGCGCTTAGATACCAAAGAACACGTCGTAGCGTATGCCAGTCGCTCGCTAAGCAAGTCCGAGCGCAACTACACCGTCACAGAGCAAGAATGCCTCGCAGTAGTCTTCGCAGTGCAGCGCTTCCGGTCCTACCTGTACGGACGCCCCTTTACCATCTCTCTGCTGGTTGGTCAACCTGCGTGACCCGTCCGGTCGCCTTGCGCGTTGGGCACTCCGTCTGCAGGAATACGACTTTACGGTTTCCTTTAAAAGTGGTCGTCGTCACGCTGATGCAGATTGTCTTTCGCGACTACCGCTTCCATCGACGGACTGTGACGCGGACAACTTCGACACCTACATCGCACCATTGGACCTACCATTTCCTGATACCAATGCCTTTAAGACTGAGCAGCAAAGGGACGGCACCATTCAGCAGATACTTGCTACCGAACCACAATCATCAGCGACTCGCTTCTGCATCCGCGACGGGCTAGTGTACAAAAAGAACTACACTTCGACCGGCTCACGATATCTTCTCGTGGTTCCGAGGAGTCTCCGCGTTTCCGTCTTGCAGGCTATGCATGATGATCCAACGTCCGGTCATTTAGGCACAGCGAAAACTCTTTGCCCGCTTCAAGAAAGGTTTTACTGGCCAAAAATGCGCCAGACGACGGAACACTACGTCTCTAGTTGCAACGAGTGTCAACGTCACAAGCGCCCTACAAGTGCTGCTCCAGGGCGACTACTCCTGTGCCGCCCCCTAGAACTCCAGTCGAGCAAGTTGGGATCGACCTTCTTGAGCCCTTTCCGCGGTCTTCTGATGGAAATCGGTGGATAGGTCGTATGCACCGATCCATTTAACAAGGTACTGCGAGACAGCTGCTCTACCATCGGCAACTGCAGCCGATGTGTGTTATTCATGCTCCGTTTGTGGTGCTACGTCACGGACCCCCTAAAATTGTTATCAGTGATCGTGGGCGACAATTCACTGCAGACTGGTGGAAGAAATGCTTCGTGTATGCGCTTCGACGTTTCGGCACTCTACACCATATCATCCCCAAACAAACGTCTAATGGAACGAACTAACAGGACTCTCACGAACATGCTATCTATGTATGTCGCATCAGACCACAAGAACTGGGACAGCGTTTTACCTTTTAATCACTTATGCCTTTAACACCGCACAGCATGAAACCACCGGCTTCAGTCCGTTCTTTCTGCTATATGCTCGGCCACCTCGTCATACCCTCGATACCGTCTTCCCGTTTTTACACCACCATGATCCCTGTATATCCGAGATCGTCTGCCGTGCAGAAGAAGCCCGACGTCTGGCTTATTTGCGCACACTTGCTTCGCAAGATCGCTCGAAGGCACGTTTTGACCGTCGACGCCGACACGTGATGTATAATCGCGGAGACCTAGTGTTGCTGTGGCGCCACTAGAAAACGCGGGTTGTGCGAAAAACTGCTGGCGCACTATGCGGGACCTTATGTTGTTATAGACCGTCTAAGCGATTTAACTTACCGCGTAGCGCGTCTCCATTCAAATGGCCGACGGTCTGCAAAGACTGAACTTGCCCATGTAGTGCGCTTGAAGCGCTTTGTTCCTCGAGAGACTATTTGACTCGCCCAGTGGGCTTCGTCTGCGTGGAGAAAAATGTTACTGCATGCGTGCTTTGGGTATGAGCATCTGTGTAGTGGGAAACAGGGAGGTAGTAGTAGAAGAGGACGTTCGGCTAGTGAAAAGGCCTCCGATGCGCGTTCGTTCAACACCTTCGCGTCCACCGGTACGTCGCAGCTAAATAAACCCTCTCGTAGACGTAACAATATGATACCGGACATCACCGACCCTTTCTTATACAGTCGAACCCGTTTATAACGAACTCGAAAGTGTCGCGAAAAGTGGTCGTTATATCAGTAGTTCGTTGTATATGGACTCGCCCTTAAAAACGTGCGCTTTGCGGCCAAACCGTTTTTTTCCCCTTTGTGCACTTTTATTAAAGTGCTAACAACTCCTTCGGTGACAAGCTAAGCCTTTTTGCGTCGTGAAGCGACGCCCGCTGCGTGCTCACGAGTGAACTAACCGCCTTTGCAATGAGCTGACACCGTTTCACCGAAGAGCGGTACCGCGACGTGGAGCCGATCGTCCCTGGCTAGATGCGTGCAGCGCGTCGTCTACTCGGGTCGCGGAATCACTGCCGGGCCGCTTGCTGTATGCTGTATGCGCGCGTTTGTACGTTCTTCGTGCTTGCTTCACTCCGGATCGTGCACGGATGCGGCGACTAGCCTCTTCGGTAAACGCGGCGAAAACAAGCATTTTCCAAGCAACGCGCACTACGTCTCCGCGATGCTCTGCGGCCCTGCACGATGATGCGCGGCGCACTTCAGTTGTCACCTAGTCAAACACATCGACGTTTCTCGGTGCTCGCGCCGCTCAAAAACAGCGAGCTACTTTCGTTTCTACAAAGCGACGCGCACTTTAAAGCGGTCTCGCACGACGCGGAGGCGGCAAACTTGCGAACGGCAGCATGGCTAAGCATGGCGCGCTCGTACGCCGTCAATCCACAGTGTACCGTGTGCGCCACACGCGCAGCCAAGCACATATCTACAGATGACTGTGATAAGGTGGTCGGCTATAAGGCATAACGGCACGTTTATCGACGGCCGCCACCTCGCCTTCGCTCTTTTCTGATACTTATCCGCGAAGGCATCGCCGCAATCGCGCGGAAGTCGTAATCACCGATCGACCGGTTTCTGCCATTACCGAAAAGACAGACGACTTTTGCGGCACATTGTGGCGTCGACGAGTTTAAGTACGCAGTGAACCTTTTGCGATGGAAAGTTATCGCGGTTCACTTCTTGTATTTAGCCTTCTTGCTTTCCAAGGCATTGTTTGAAAGCTGACCGCAAGTTCATGCTGCCTACTATTTTTTTTTTCCTCACTGCCATTCTACCACTGAAGAAACGCCTGGAAAGTGAGCGACCTCGCTCGCAGCGTCCGAAATCTGCGTGCGGTGCTCGCCGATCTGGGTATCTTAGTCGCGAGTAAAGGGAGCGGGGCACGCGCGAGCGCGTGCGCCCCTGTCACGCTTTAGAAGGCATGCTTTAACTTTTTTCGCTTGGTATGCGCCATATTTTTACCGCGACCGCGTTCACCTCAGTTGTTCGTTGTAAAAGTAGGAGGCTTTGAAAAATGTTCGCTATATCTGGACACAGCTTCAATGGTTAGCATAGGAAAATCGTAAGTGCACCCAAATATGGTCGTTATAACCGATAGATCGTTATATGTGGGATCGTTATAAGTGGTTCGACTGTAGTTACTTATATCTACACGCGTCAATCCGATGCGTTATTGCTCATATAACAATGTAAAATGTTATATAGCAATTGTTTTTTATTGCCACGCTCTCACCGAACAGTGAAAATTCCTCAATAAATCATTTTTTTATTGCAGAAATAGCCGCGTATCCGCCTCTCTTCGCTATTCCAAAACGTCTTTGCG
>NC_051177.1:26738524-26770347 GCF_013339695.2 Rhipicephalus sanguineus | reverse complement strand
TGAACAGAGACGTCAGGAAGAGGCGGTGAGTTGTGCGTCGGCCTCTACAATAATACCGCGTGTGCGTGGACGTATGAACACGCTAGCTATACCGCTTCCTTCGGTGAGTCGAGATAAAGAGTCGTGGCCTTTTCGGTGGATCATCGGTAACCGCCATGCTACTGTACGAAATTGTCCACGTTTTCCAGACAACGATGGAGGTTGACTCGCTTAGATATTACACGTGCGTGAGTACAAACCCTTGGAGAGATTGCAAGAGTGTGTAAACTAAAATGGGGAGAGAGAGAGAGAGAGAGAAGAAAAGGAAAGGTCGGAGTTTAACCGAACAAATATTCCGGTTTGTTACCCTTCACTCGGAGTGGAGGAGGGGACAAGGAAGATAAGAATGAGAGACAGAAATGGAAACAGAGCACATGCTTACCATCACTGTTCACAGCACAGGATTCAGTACTTGTCAGTACTGCAGTCGTGAGATTTGTTTCTTAATTTAAAAAACTGCAATGATGCATTCGAAGCCTTCGCTTGTATTTAATATGAGTTTCTCCTCACAGTGGTAGTATTTGTCGTCAATACGTGCTAATGCAGTTACGAGCGTTTGTCTATGCACAATGTATCCAGAGCAGGCATAGACAACGTTTGAGGTGTCCTCGAATCCACATCCATTACAGGCAGCGTTGTCAGCCAATGCACCTGGCTCTTGAATCACAGCGCCACTAAATTTACGCAGCACATTTCCCTGTGCACGGTCTTCCAGCTTTTCACACGAATATTTCGTAGTGAACTAAGCTTGGCTTTTCCATCCGTCCCTGAAAGCGGGAAACCCGGCAAGGCACTTAGTATACGATTCGTCGTTTAGTCATGCGGGGTGGGGAAAAGAAGAGAAGAAAATAATCCGCAGGCGCGCCCGTTGATACTGTTGTTCCAGCACGCCTACCCTGCATTTCTCACGGCCAAGACACCGCTCTGTGAGTAAACATCATATACACCCAGTGCACCGCTTGAAAAAACCATCAGCATTTCACGCGACGCCTTTCCGAGAAGACTTAACTGTCCCTCGCCGCCCACGACGAACGACGCGAGCTACGTTATCTGGTGGCGAGGAGACGTCGCGACGGGCGCTGCCTGCCTTAACGCACCAACATCTGCACTACCAGGGGTCGACTTAAAGTAAAGTAACCTCAGCGAAGAAAGGAAAGAAAAAAGCGACACAACGCGGTGGAGCAGTTCAGGGGCAAGTTATTGCGCCAGCTCTCACTACCGGTATGTGTACGGTGAAGAGGAAACCGCCCTTTCCAGTCGAGTCAATGGATTTGCATACTCGTTATACGCTCGCGCGCGTGTGCGCGCACTCGCTCTCGCCAGGCGAGTCGGCTTCATAAACCTCCGTCTTTACTACGACGCCCGAGGCGTACACGGGGTGGCCGCCGGCGAGAGACGAGCGACTACTCCGGCGAGATGCTCGACGGAGGAGCAGGAGAAGCAGCAAACCAGCAAGCAATGCTTCAGGGGCAATGACGACGACTACGCCTTCGACTAGAAAGGAGCCCGTCAAAGGTGCACGCGTCGAGGAACGACAAAGACTATTAAAACCGAGAAAGATCGGAAAAGACTATACGCGCGTGGCTCGGCTTCTACGCGACCTCTTCGCGTTCGCAAATGCCCCCGAAGGCGTCGGCGTCGTCACAGCAGCAGCTGGCGCCAAACAGCACGCGTGCACCCTTAGTGACGACATAAACACCAAGAAAACCGTGGCCCCCTTTCTCGAGATGGGCCTTTTTGTCGCTCGAAGCAGGCGCACGCATGCGTCGCGTTGCTCGGTAATGACTGGCGTATATCTTGATCGCGTCGTCCCGCGTAAAGAGGAGCCCCTCTCACCGAGCCGGTCTTCCATTCTTCGGCTCGCGTTGTTGTGTTCTATTCCGTTTCCTGCTTTCAAAGAAAGGGACAAAACAAAAGATGAGGAGGAGCTCGCGGAGACAGAGCCGTAAAACGCCGGCAAAATGCGACCGGGCTCTGGCGCGGCATCACCGCAGCAGCCAGATGAGACCACCCGTCTGTCCCGGCCTCCGCGTGCGAGGCTGTGTTGTACGTAGTAGTCCGTCGTACGTGGTGTGTGTGTGTGGGCGTCCCACAGCCTTTTCCGTATAGGCCCCCTCGCTATTTCCGCTACTTTTTCTTGCATTTCGCCCCTTCGCCGCGAGATCGAGGAGGACGAAGGTCGATGAACCGCCGCCATTCCTTCGAGCCCCATCCTTCTAGAGTTTCCGAAGCTGCCAGTGGCGCTCCTTCAAACGCGTACAGCCGCGAGAAGATGGCCCCGTGAAAAAAAGAGCATATACCTGTCCCCGAGGCTTTCGACACCACCCCGCCCCTCGACACGCGTCTATACCACAGACCCAAGAAATCCCAGGCAGATTAGATGACGTCAGGCGACTCTTTCACGATCGATCTTCGCGTCTCTCGTAACAAGCTGCGAGAGGGAAAAGAGAAGGAGGGAAAGAAGGTACACACTGCTGGGACGCCCGAGATGGCCGACGTTGACACAACTATCTGCGATCAAACTCTTCCTTCGCTCGACCGCCTTTCAGCGACGCCTCGTGTGCAGTATGGTTCCGGAGCTATCAACGCGTCAGGCAGCGCGACAGAAACGGGACAACGGCCTGGATGCAAGTCTCGCTGGCTGTCACTTCGTCCGGAGCACGCCGTGAAGATCGCGAACAACGAGCGGTAAATCTCCCCGGAGTGTATATACTTCTCCAATTCGGCGACCGACACCGCACAGTTCGCTGCTGACGGGTTCTTCTTTCCCTTTTTGCCCGCATGCGTAGAAAAGCCTACACCGCGCGACGGGGTGCGAGACCACCCGCGACGGTCGCGCCTGCTTGCGGTTCGATGTTTGTTTGTTTTAAATACTCGCTGACTCACCGTCTCCTTGCTTGCTTCTCGAGCATACTGCTCCTCGCCCGCTCCGTTTTCCAAGGACTCGAGATCGATGGAGCCGCCTACGCATTTCTTTTTAACTTCATATGCATCGGCACTCCCCTCACGGCCACACCGAGTGCGCTGAGGCCGGTTTATCGCAGCCGTTACGCGCGCTTAAAGTATAGTAGCGTAACCGTTTGCTTAGTGAGGTCGCACAGGTACTGGAGAGGTCTAGATTCGCCTGGTTTGATGGTCCGTGCATGGCAGCTAAGCGCAGCGGAACGTTCTTCGCATGTACTACGGAGGTCAAGATACGCGTCTAGAACGCCTGAGCGTATGCTCTAGACTGCGTCGGTGACATTAGCGATAAACTTGGCACAAAACCGGCTGGTTATGACTATGCACGGCTATGTTTACGAGTCCCCACTTGCCCTGCTGATCCTCTGATGCTTTGCCGTGAGGAGCACGTTCTAGGCAAGTCTTGGCATCACTGTGTACCGAGAGTACATGAAACGCCATCCAAGCTTCACAGCGAAATAAGCTAGTGCATTACTGTGTGGTTACGAGACGATGCTGTGTTCGGTCATCATTCTTCCACAAACGCATTATACTGTACACTGATTCCTTTGCCGATCTGAAAGAAAAAGCGATTTAAAAAAAGCAGCTTGACAAACACTAGTGGGGCACAGAAAACAGAGCTTCATTGCTTGCTAATTACTTGCCGATTCAGAAAAAAAAAAAACGAATTAAAGGTAAACGAACAAAAACCTTGCTAACTTCAGCCAAGATAGCTTAGAAGTACATTGATTCCTGCGCATTCTGCGAAAGCATAATCGCTTTTCTTGCCCCTGATGACTGTGGACGTAATCCTTTACATAAAGCAGCAGTATTTGCTAATGTGCTGCGCCCAACAAGTACAGTGTTTCTTAATGTGTGTAAAGTTTAATGACGAGCTATCACTTACTCCGAAAAGCCAGCGATGTGCTAAACGCGAAAACGTGTGTATAGTATAGCCTTCGGCGGGAAGTGAACTATGTGCTATTCGTCTGAAAATTGTCACTGCTTGCAACAAATAACACGACCATTTATACGATGGCCTTCCTTAAGAGAAAACAGAGAGAAACGCGCGTAACAGCGCGATTAAATTCAGGCCGTGCTTTCGACATTTTTTTGTCGAATGATTCTGCAAGAAGTGTCAAGGCGAAAGTGACTGATGAGCGGCGTTACTTCGGGCACAGTTAACGTGAACCTCGTTATTGATGTGTAACCACGCTTTCACTTGTTTGTTTAATCTGCCTTCATAGGACAGATGCTGGGTGAGATACCAGGTCGACGTTCTATTTGTACTCGCATCCGGGCTGTCATGTATCCGGTGCTTTCCCAGAGTCTCGGATGATCGAGGACTCGAAAAAGTGACGCGACCTGCTTATGCCAGTTGCTTTAGCTCATGGTTTGACTTCTATCTGTATTTTTTACAACATCCTGTAGTCTACAGCATCTGTTTGTGCGCGCTTCGCCGTGAAGGGCCTTTTTCTGCTACAAATGAAAATTCCCCGCTTTCATTCGGCTGGCTTAAGGCAACAAATAACACGACCTTATACAGATGTGAACAGCTATTCAACAATTCAAGAGGTTCTACGTCGTAATACGCCAGAATTTAAATGTTCAACAGAATTCGAAACGTGTCGTAAGAATACATATCAGCGTAAAAATGTCTGCAGTAGCCAGACATTCGAATTTCAGAGGGTTCGAAAAACTGTTCCTGGCTATTGGTTTAATTATATGAAAGAAAACTAGTCACAGTGACAAACATAACAACATTTATTCTGAGCTTCGGCCGGGGACCGGCCTTTATCAAAGAAACGCATTCGTACATGGCGTACGGGTTAAGTACAGATTTGTCAATACATAGATGTAGACACACCATCGTGATTCGTTGGACCATGACAGGGAGGGGCCAGAACAAACAACCAGCAAACAAATCCCAGGGAGGGAGCCTTTCTTTCATATAATGATATATATAATAATATATATATTATAATATATATATATATTATATATATATATATATATATAATATATATATATATGAGAGGAAATGGGAATGACAAAACCCTTTCTTACGTCACGTGCATTAGCCCGGTGCTTAGGCTTCTGCATAATACCAGGGGGGGTGGAAAGCACTTAAGCGGCTGCGGTGCTTGCGCGCGTTCTCACGCACACAACGAAAGACAATGGCTACGCGTTGTTCACCGCACACCTACTATATAGGAAGTCTGCTTTCACCTCCAGTACGCCTGCATCTAGGTGACTAGGTGACTAAATATACTCAACTAGATTCTATCACGCGTGACGTGATACGGTTATTTCAACATTCCGGAATGAATCTTTGGAAACCGAACCACACGAAGTGCAAAGCGGCCTGCCAGGTAACCATCTTTTTACAATCCTGCGCTAGATGTTGTTCTTGTGTAGTCTTGGTGTAGCTTCTGAATCCTGCGCTTGATGGGCTACCGTGAAACACGAGGAAGTGCGTAGCACGGACAACCCAGTGATTCCGTTGGCAGTCGCGCGCTCGCCACAGCGTCGGCAATTCCGTGCTTGCCAAAGTGCGGCGCCCTCTCTTGCGCAGCGCTGGTATCAGCCGGAAGTTTCAGAAATGTTCTTTTTTTTGCGGATTTTAGGTAAATCCATTGCGATTAATTATTATTTCCGTAGTTTAATATATACTTTAGACCTCGTTAGTTTATTTCGCACTGGTTTTGAGCATTGTTAGCCTTGTTTCAGGCCTGTATTAACCATTGCCTGACCATGCAACATGAGACAGGGGGTGGACGACAAGACGGGCCCCCTAAAGTGCGACGCACTCGAAAGAGCGCAGCGACAAAGGGGCACAGAACGGGGGGGACGGGCGCTTGTGTTGCTTCGCTGTCTTTAAGACGAATCCCAGCCAACTCGCCCAATTGTTTGTTCTACTGCCAGGTAGGTTTAAATCACGTAAGCCCGCTTGTTTCTCCAGTTCGGCTAACGACCATAACGAAGACAATTTATACAGCGGTATTTTTCTATCGGCGCCATCATTTACATGTCTGGCAGCACGCACACGTAGCTACGATCTCTGAGACCGATGTGCAGGAAGGAGAACCTGTCGACTTTCTTGTGCGATATTAGATAACGTTTTCCATCGCGTCTGCAATCCAGTTGTTATGCAATACCGGTGTAGGAGTTATCTTCTCTCCCTCTTTACTACGTTACCACACTGCTTTCATTGCCTTCTCTCCGTTCGAGACAAAATACTAGTACAGTGGGAAATCATCGCGTATACATTACAAAGCTTTGAATATTCGCTTTCGACTACATTTCATAAATAAAACGAGTGAGGAAGAGACATTCGTTGCTGCATTTGCCCGACAGTTCAAGTACTTATAAGAATGGAAGGAAACGGAGTGTTTTATATGCATACCGCAGTTGTTCTACTCAGCTTTCAGGCACACGTGTCCTCATAACCTCAATGAAAGATTCAAATAGTCGCCGCCCTTCGTCACTCTTTTTCTTTATTAAATTAAATTGTCCCAGATATCTTCCCAGCTTGAGTCACCGTCGTGAACGAGGGCTCATCCGTGCATACGAATGGGACACTGCGAGCAGCATGCTACAACAGCATGCGAGGTTTGACTCGTGGGTTCAGAGTGCGCGACCTCATTAAAGGCGCGTTTTTCTTTCACTCCGCCCTACACCATCACTGCCTCCTCTGCCAGCCAGCTGTACACGGAGCGCTTCGGGTCGCGCATTCGGCTAACAAATGGAGGGCCGACAGCGCCATCCTTCTTTTATTCTTTGTCTTCTTAAAACTGCATTTACCATCATGTTGTGAAACTTGCGCAAGCCCACGCTTCCGACTCTGCGCCTGCGACTTTTGGCACGTGGCATGCGCGAACGCAGGAGGCACAAAAACAACCACGCATTCGCGTACATACAAGCGACTCGCGACGCCCTTCGCTGCATGGTCCCGCTCCGAATGATGCAAATCGAAGGTCAGGCAGGTCACCCGTGCGAGGAGGCGCAGAAGGACGGGCAACGAAGAAGAGGAAATACTGATGTTATCGACTGACTCTTCGGCGACGGTGCGGCTATCCTGCGTCACTGTAGGTTGCGTGCAGTTATCGCAGGAGACGAAGTGGGGCATGCGCTCCCCCGCACCCGTATACCGAGAGGTGCGTTCGCCCTGATTCGAACCAAACTTTGCCGAACGATAGGTTTGAAACGTGGGCATCGGATTCTTGCCTGGAATGCTACAGCAACAAGTTCACAAGTTGCACTGCGCCGTGTGGATCATTCGGCACAATGCGTCGCAATGAATTCGAGGGCTTCCGGATTGTCCTGGACGCAAATAGGAAACGCATTAAGAGAACAGAAGACATCACACTGTAACGTTACCTTCTCGTTGTTTAGGCGTCCTGCCTACTGCTCACTTCGGGACGTTGACCCAGTTGGGAAAGCACGTACCCCTCGATTTATCGCGCACAGCTAATCATTGCCGTGCTGTTTTTCCCTCAAGAACCAGCTGCATGACAATATAAGTGATAGAGCTTGAGGTCTCGAAGGAACGTCAGAGGGCGCCCTGCTGGCGAAATTGTGACCAGCTGCGCCTCTTTGACTTCAATCCCGAGAATATTTACCAGGCTTTACGTCCCCGTCTAACGGGATGAGGACGCGATCACTGGCTATTAAATAAACGTCATAGCCTCCCTTACGTTGACTTCCCAAGTAATGTCGAAGCGAACAAAAAGGCAGGGAGCCAGAGGATAATGCTGTGTACTGAGGGCGGACGGACTTGACCTTAACATGTGCAGACATTTGCCCCCCACCTCCTTTAAAAAAAACTTGAGGAAAGCTTGTCACCTCGTATAAACACAGCGCAAAATGGTAAACAAGGGGACGTGAAGAGTGCGGTGTTATGGTAGGCAAGCAGGCAGTACGCATTCTGTGAGCCATTCCGCGCATGGTGTCGCGCCGCACTCCTAATGAGCGCCCTTGTGGGGAGGAATGACAGGAGGGAAGGAAGCTACATCAACGTGTGCCACAGAATTGAGAATTACTTATCACCGCTGGTTTCTAAATTTTCCAGCCCTTTTACAGGGCTGGTGAGTGGGCGACGATTAAGTATGAGTATAGTCGGGTACAACTTTAGAAGACAGGAGAGGCCCCGCCCAGATGACGGAAGCGCAGCAGCCAATTGCGTCCGCGACTAAAGTCCCGGGCGTCTATGTTAGGCATGTTCTCCGTCGGCGGTGTCACCGGCCGTCCAGCTCATGACGTGGAGGCTCGTGCGCATCAGCCTTTGAGAGGAAAATGCCGCTGCCTTCTAAAGTTGTACCCGACTATAGCTCTAGCCAGCACTTGCTTTAAAACACGTCGAGAGCTAAATGAATCAGACATTCAGCTAATGTCTCTACGGCTCGCGACGTCCGCAATGAAAATGAGGGAATGCCAGCCTACATAAAATAAAAAGAAACGACACGTTAGTAGTGCAAAATCCCTACACTTGCATAATTGAGCGCCCAAAAACGTATACTACTATCAAATATATTTCGTCACTGAATGGGCCCTTACGTATGTATGTACGACTGATGTTCACTTCAGACTGATAAACGTCCTCTCCTGATCGCTTCGATCGCGATCTTCTAGCGATAATTCCTTATGATTGAGCCATATCCTAAATATTATTTTTTTCCTTTTCACGCAGTTTTTCCGGGTGGCTCATCCGAACTATAGAAGTGGTGTAGCGGTCAGCGCGAACAATGACGAAGGGAAACAGCGACGGATGGACAATATATTGCCACGCGTGCTTAATTCTCTAATTTTAATGTGATCGAGCTTCACCCACAAAAAACTGCTACCACCACTCGTCGCCTGTCGCGCATCAATGTTTGGAAACTTCGCCATAGATTCAGATTGCTCTTTTGAGATTACTCGTAGGACACGAGTAACAGAGTTTATTCGAGAACCAACGCGAGCACCAGCGATAACGCTGGAAGGTTCGATAAGGCATATATAAAAGACGACACGTTCCGCCGACGATCAGATTACCGACGGCCGCCGACTGTGATCGCCGCTGTCGGTGTACAGCGTGTGTTGCTTGTACATTGATTTTTCATTTGCTGGGCACAAGTACGCCCAATAAAGAGTTTCATCTTTAACAGCCCAACTGCCGCCTTCTTAACCGTCACGACCACGGGACAGTATTACTAAATGCAGCTTTCATCATCTACTTCTTCTCTTTTTCTCTTTCTTCCATTCTTTAGGAATGTTCTGGAAGCGGGAGCTTTCCATCTTCCTTTTTCGTCAGCTTAGCCGCAGTCAATACGGTTCTTCGTTGGTCTTCTTTTGCATCTTCAAATTATCCCTCACGCCATAAGACGAGAGCTGTTCTGAGAGGGAAGATGTGACACGCGTACGGCGTCCATATAGTTCCCGCCCCCTTCACCCAAACACTCCGAGGTGGAGGAAAATAAACATCGGATAAATGAGGAGGACCAAGAGAAAGAAGCGTGCGTGTGTGTGTGTCGAGGGAGGAGCGGAAGAAGGGCGTTGCGTGGATTCACCGCAAGCACCAACGACGACAACGTTCATTACGCTCCGCGCTTCTCGCCTTCTCTCCTCCCGGTTCGGAAATAGCGAAGGCACGACGGCAGAAAACAGCTGGGATTCGTGGAGCGCGCCTTCCTTGCCTTTCGTCAATGCCGGGACCCTGCAGCCCGGGTGCTGCCAACGAAAAACACACGGCGCCGAAGAAGTCGACATTGGCCCAGAGAGGCCCCCCCCAAAAGCGAGCGCTGCGCGCCGATCTCACGTTTTGGCATCCCCGCACTTCCTTCTCCCCCTTCCCAAACCTCACCTCGCGCGAAGGAAGCACGCGTGTCACGACGGCCTTGGATGCTGTAGCAGCGCGAGACAAGAGCACACCGGCCGGCTGTCACGTTTCACACGTGACAGCCTCTCAAATGTGCGCTTGTCGAAAGCGAATGAAAGGCCGTGAACGAGATAGACCTCGTTCTGTCAGTGAAACGCCTTTTACCGACGCCTCGGAGTATTGTGAGGAAACCAGCAATATATGTAAATAACGGACAGTCAGTCAGTAAGGCAGTATGTCACCCAACAAATAGACCAGTCAATTAGTCGACCGATTCATTGTTCCATCAATCGTCAGTCTGTCACTAATTAAGCCAGTCAATCTGCCCCAACCTCCTTGGTCAGCCCTCGGCCAACCTGCCAGACAGCCACTAAGCCCTCAGGGCAATAAGTCGGGGGGTCGGTCGGTGAAATAAGGTAGGATAAACAGGACCGGTCTGCCCTCGAACTTTACCTAAAGTTTTAAAATAGCCCCGCCACGGTGGTGTAGTGGTTATGGCGCTGGACTGCTGACCCTAAGGTCGCGGGATCAAATCCCGGCCGCGGCGGCTGCATTTTGGATGGAGGCGAAAATGTTTGAGGCCCGTGTACTTAGATTTAAGTGTACGTTAAAGAACCCCAGGGGTCGAAATTTCCGGAGCCCTCCACTACGGCGTCTCTCATAAGCATATCGCGGCTTCGGGACGTTAAACTCCAGATATTATTATAAAAGTTTTAAAATAAGACAGAAGTACAGGAAAAGATGGCAGCTTGCGTTGGCGAGCAATCTTCAAACGAGCAATTCGGCTGGAGCCAACGTTGCGCCAAAGGGACTTATCTTCAATAGGGCAGTAGTGTTGCTGCAGACTTTTGGGTAAAAGGCCCCAGAATTCAGCTTGTTGGCATGGCTTCATTACGGGAAGCAGCGCGAAAAAAAAAAAATAAATGGACGCAGCAGCGAGGTTGCTGTCCTGACAAACACCCTTGTCGAAATGTTGGTTCTGGCGACAATCCGTGTTCGACGGCATCTCCACTTTACTGTCTCCTTTATTGACACACACACGAACGCTCCTCGGCTCGCGGGTTTGAGCTGTTAATTACACGTGCGCTGCTTTCATTGGTTCACCGACTCACATAATCCTGCCGCGATTGGCCAAGATACGAGTCTGCAAATTCAGGGTGACGTGCTGCTACCGTAGCCGTCTTACCATTTCTCTGAAAAGTCTTCCATGCGAGCAGCTGGATTTTAACAGATTTATTCGACGGCCCAACGACAGGTGTCTCAACATTAGCGACATGTATTATATCCGTGACCGGCAACCATTGCAAAATTGTAAAACGACTATTTAAAACATAGAGATTAATAATTCTTGAACACAGAATGTCGCTGGAGCCGAGGTTTCAAGAAGCAGTGTAGTCTTTTTTCCAAGGCTTCTTCAACCTTGAAGACAAGACTATACTTGTCGATACGTTGGCTCCAGCGACACCTTCATGTTGAAGAACTTTTCATCTCTTTCAACCGTGCATCTTCTCCCGAACTTCTGCCTCATTTAAAACGCAGATATTGTTATTGATTTTATTATTAGTAACTTTGCGAAGGCGATACCCGATGCTGCTCTTGCGATGGGTGTAAATTTCGCATGTTGCTCATTAAACCGCAGTTGGAAGTTAGCACCAATCGCGCGTTCTCGTCAAGTTCCTTTCGAGCTACAGTTTTACTTGTCAAGTCACGAACCAACTCGCCCGACAAAACGTTTTACTAATTTATTAGTTAAGCCGCGGTCGCAGTGCACTTCCCGATGTCCATCGTCGCGAACATCGTGTCGTCAGAAAAACTTTATTCAATCGCTACTTGACTGTTTCATAAAGGTTACCTTCGAGGGCATCTCTGAAACAGCGAGCATGCACAGAAAGGAGCCACCGTCTTTCAGGTTGACAATTTATGTGCCGCCAAAAATACAGCGAGCGATATCTTATCTCTTCTCTACATCCACTATACATGTCGGAAGGAGTCGACCGTGAGACCGGAATGAGGAAACGAAGCGGACGAACGATTCACCGAAATGCCATTTCCTCGATTGGGTGCCCGTATGTCGGCGTCTATTGCATCGGTCGACTGAAGCTTCTCCTTTGCTGCTGCTTTTTTTTCTAAACTTGAGCATTTTACTTAAGAACTCTAGTTACGACACCACTTAGCGACAATCGTCCTCTCTTGTGTATAGGCTCCGTGCAGACGTAACTCCGCCGCCAATGAAGGCGCCTCTAGCGGCAACAAGCGCAGCCTTGACGGGATACTCTCACCCGCTCGCCCTGCTCGCTCAACGGTTCCGCGATGAGCGCGCGCGGCATTCTCACGTGCTATTCGTTTTGTGTCGGTTATGTCAAACTCTAATGATAATTGCTGCGTTGTTGGGTGTAGTAACACCTACAGCAATTCTCCAGGTACGCGATTTTACTGGTTTCCAATCAGAGACCATATGCAATTTGCACGTTTGCCTAGCATGCCAACCCTGTGCGCCTTGGACGTACAAAAAAGAAAAAATAAATGTACCGGCCTAAACAAGTGCACTAAATGTACATCGCAGACTCATTGCCAAGACGAAGTGTCAAAAGGTATTACTTCACACCTTTGTCGCAGTAATTATGCAGAAACGCTCATTTGCCGAAGCATTTCTGTTTAATAACAGGCGTGCAGACAGTTTGGCCACTTCCTGATGTGGCACTTCGACATACTGCTTGTATATACTCAGCAGCTTGCCTGAGAGCCAACATAAAAATGAGCAAATAATTCGTTTCAAAACAAACAAGCTCAGCGTTTGAGTAGAGGCAGGAAGGAGCATGAGGTGGAACTGCGATGCCTCTTCGCTGGCCTCTGCCCGGAGCACGTCAGACAAAGTGCACTCAGTGCTGCTGAAAAGCCTCAGCACGTGCTCGACGTCGATGCTCTTTGCCCTAACTGTAGAGGCTGAAGTTCCTCCAGATTATTTGTAATGAAGCTGACAAAAGGAGAGAAGAAAAAAAAAAACTCGCTCACTTTTTTTTCATTTTTTGGGAGGGGATTGCCACAGTTGAGTGTTGTTTTTAATTAAAGGAAAGCCCCATTATCGCGGTTTGCTTGCCTTCGATGCGCAAGTAATTTTATTCAGGCATAATGGAACTGCCGCGGCGGTTTTATACTTTCCTGCGACTCCGGCACGGCACTCCCAGTTGGCCGCACGGATGTCCCTGCTTTAAGTGATAAGAAAACATTACATGACCTGTAACTAAGAATTAAGCGACATACCTCGATTTTCACGGATCTTACCGGCGCGTTCATTCGCATCTGTGGTGCGCACTTCCCCGTGACTGATGATCCGCCGAGCAACGTCTCTTCCACGAAGCCGTGAGTATGCCTCGCCAGCCTCGCTTCGATCGAGAAGCTCTCTGCCCTTATTTAGAGTAGCTCTTCGGAAGAAACAATCTATAGCACGTGGCTCTCTGAACCCAAATGTAATAATAATTGACACGCTTTGCAATGCCATGGCTAGCTAACAGCCGCTGTGACGACCGCTCGGTTGCATTGGTTGAAATCGGCGCAGTGAACGCACTGCAATCGCCAGTGTTGTCGTCTCTTTCAAGCAGCCGCCAAGTCTGCTGCCACGTTAGCCTGAGGGTGACAAGCTGTGAAGCGGCGCGCAGTTTCGCTCAACGAGACCGTAGCCTCCGTGTCGTCTTCCCTTGCTCATGCATTTTATGCTGCCGCGTTCCCCAGAGGGTGCACGAGGTCTGTCGAAAAGAAGCACCCTCTAACATCAAGGGTCTGTGGCAGCTGCTAACAATTTAACGTCTTTTGAAAGCGAACGGAAACGAAAACGCGTCGAGCGAAGCAGCAAAACACGGCGCAGAGGCTTGCTGCCGCTTGCGTCGTCTGCTCCCATATCCCGTCAAGTTTGCTGCCGAGGCCGCTGTGGCGCTGGAGGCCGCGCGCGACTGTGGCGGCTCCTAACGTACGCACGGTAATGAACTTGTTCTTATGTACGCAATTATGTGTTCTCGTTGAAGATACACTGCAGCCTAAGCATAACCGTGGCTACTGCGTCATGCATATGCCGTCAAAAAAAAAAAAGTAAATGCTACACATGCTACACTATAGCCTGTGCGCGCCTGCAGCGCAGGTTGGTCCAGCGCTTCTGTCTTATTCTCTCTTCACTTCTTACAATGCCCTACTTCTTTCCTTGCAGCACTGAGCTGTGCGCTCGCACAGCTCCATTGAATGGTTACAACAGTAACCATTCACTCCCTTCATTCTGGGGCCTTTCGATGGACAACGCATGTGCAGTGTGGATGTTACGAAAGTTAGCGACTGAAATATCCGAAGGGGACGATAGTAGAGGTTAAAAATAAAGCATCGAAAGAACTTGGCAACCATCCGCCAGCCAGCGCTACGGCAACGCCGTGTTATTGCAGCGAACAAACGTCTACGGGAATAGCTCAATCCAGGAGCACCGAGGGACAAGCGACGCCATTATCACGCGCTTATAATACCACCGACTTAGCATTGGTTCTTGCTACGCTTCCAGACCATGAAACGACGAGCAGGAGGCTGGCGCACCCAAACGATGGTTTAACCTTCGCCTTCCGCCGCAAACTATACGCACGCTCAAGGCGATGGTTGTTGACCTCTGTGGTTCGCTATATGCGGGAAGCCTGATGCTAACCAGACGCCGCCAGGGCCGCAACCCGCTGATAGATCGCATTACTCGAACTCACGTTCTCCTGCGTGCACGGGTCCGATGCGTTCGATAACCCCCTTCGTGCGCCGCTTGCCCAAAGCGGCTGCTTCCTTCCTCGGATAAGCACAACAGGCCCGCGCCAAAGACCCGACGTAGATTTCATTACCACCGCCGGGCACGGAGCTTCCAAGTCTCTCCCTCCGAGCATGCGTCAGCCCAGAGGGTGCGGATGTGTGAGATCGCGCGTGCGGAGAAAGCGAGCGCTGAGGTTAACCTGCGTATAGCCTCACTTGTAGCTTGGATTCCTTTATGTATTAAGTGTGAGAGACCATCAGTTCCTATGAGCGCAGTGGTTCAACCCTAAATAGAGGCGTCCTTAACCACCACCCCATGCTAGTAAGGGTTCACTGAAGCAGATAAAAACTCGAAGATAGCCGTAAGTTGACGTATGTATACCATGCGGCCTACAGACCTCTCGCTAGCGGCCCGGCCCGCAATCGGCTATCTTCTTCCCATATATATACAGGTACATATGTTCATGAGCTACACTGACGTGGCCATTTTTGAAGCATGTTTTTCGTGAGGCACTCCATGCGGTCACCATATGCTAGGACATAACCGTGGAACACAGGCTCTATGTTTAAGAATCGGCGTGCAGATTTCAGTCAATCTGGAGATCAGTATCGATATGTTTCAGAAATGACCCATATATGAGATATGGGAAAGTCCTTTCAAATGGCAACGTTAGCTGACATTCTGTTCGAAATCACTCCACCCCCTCCGCTGCAACCTTCTTCACTTCCCGGCCCTTGCGGGAAGCAATTTCGTGACTGCGGCCCGCTAGCTGAGCCGAGTTTGAGACCCCTGACGTATACGAAGACCTGCCGAGTTAATGGAGCAGAGCGTTTGTCGCTAGTATTATGCTAAGTGGTAACTTACTGTCACTTTTACGAATATGTTTACTCATGGGCAAATTTACTAATGGTTAGTAAGTGCGACGGGCCAATTGTCTCATTTCTTTCTACGCAGTATCATAAGCCTATAACTCGTATCGGTGAACCAATGCACGAAAAAAACCATTTCGATGAAGAGCTGAATAAATGCTCGTGGGAAATTCACGAATCCGACAATGGCTCACGTCCAACTTCGTAAAGGCATCGCAAGGTGACAAAACTGCTTGCCGGCAGCTAGGCTGGCAAAGAGAGCGAAGTATAATGGAAATGCGAGTAGGTTAACCAGGATTAGCCTGGTTGGCTGCCCTACAATAGGAAAGAGGACTGATAGAAAAGAAAGCGAAGAGAAGCTCAGTGTGCGCATAGACACGCACGCAATGAAGCTTCCATCCTCCTGTTCATCACCAATCAATCATGTAAAACGGGGAATCAAGAGAAAAGCATGCTGCAACGATTATGTGTGGGCAAGCAGACGAGAACTGCAGCCGTTCACTGCGCTTCGTTCTTATCCTATTAAGGGGGGTGTTATGTCATCATCATCACCATCATCTTAATTATCATTTATTGAACCCTAAAAGACCTTTTATAAGGCATCACACAAGGGGGGGGGGGCCTGAGGGGGCAGAAATTAATATCATAAGGACATATCATGATAGAAACGAAACGCTGCTGTCTTGTGATTTAATTTTATTATTATTATTATTATATTATTATTATTATTATTATTATTATTATTATTATTATTATTATTATTATTATTATATTATTATTATTATTATTATTGAAATGCGTGTATTTAACCGAGACCAAATTACGCGGCCAAACCTAGATGACCGGTTCATTTAAGAGCTTGCGTACAATACACGTCTACTGAACAAAAAAAAAATACAGAACGAAGGGAGAGAAGCAAATCATTGCTTTAAGATATATAATAGTTGGGGTTTTACGTTTCAAAACCACGTTACGATTATGAGGGACGCTGTAGTGGAGGGTTCCGGAAATTTTTACCATCAGGTGTTCGTTAACGTGCACCTAAATCTAAGTACACCGGTCTCTAGCATATCGCCTCCACCGAAATGCGGCCGCCGCGGCCGTGATTCGATCCCGCGACCTTCGGGTTAGCATTAGAGCACCATAACCATTAGACCACCGCGGCGAGTATAACTGCTTTCTTGCCCTGGCTGTATACTTCAATTTATTGAAGCCGGTGTGGGCCCAGTGCACCAGCATGAGTGGGAACACAACATTTCTGTTAAAAATGGTTGATTTTTCTTTTCGTTACAAAACGAGAGAGAGAGAGAGAGAGAGAAAGAAAGAAATAATGTTAAAGAAATTCGGCAGTTTAGGTCTAGCGCTATCCATCAAACAGCAGTCAGTGAGGTTCCGGCTTATATTCTTGAAGGAATGGTTGTTTGAACACACATTCAGAAGTTAATGGTGCTGTGCACGGCGTGCAAGACGAATATACCATCTTCACCGTGAAGCCGTTGCTATTACATCAGAGCTGCTATAGTCGATGTCTGCGGTGTGGCGTAGATAGGAAATTATCACCATCATGAACGCGCTCATTCACCGGCCAAGCACTCGGCACAGATGGTGAACAAGAGAAGCTGAAACGCCAGTGCGGCCCGTAGTAGTTTGCCGCGCGTTTGTGCCCTTAATTTTTAATGGGCCATTGTGGTGAGTAGTGGGATTTGCCCAGTTTCTGTGGCACATTACTGTAGGAGAGAACAAGCATAGCCATGTATAGCATAGTAAAGCAAGGGGTGGGGGATAGACAGGTGAGAGGGCCTAGCCAAGCCAGGACCAGCTAGGTGCCCAGCAGCTCTGCTGTGACCCAGCCTTTCGCTACTTAGTGGAAGCTGGGCTAATTTTCTTCGGCTTTCGATCTCTACCGAGTAATTCACTCCTGCAAAGGTGATTGCTCAGGCTACTAGATATCGGGTGATATAGCTTGTAGGGTGCTTGTGTTTTCATATTTCCACACCTCCATGTGCTGCAACAAGTGCGCAGCCTTTACAGGCGGCAATTTGTTCATACCGTTATACAAAGCTTGCAGCCTTGTACAGCTTCAATCTTGACCTACTTATATTGGAGCAAGTACGGTACTTCGCGACGCGACCGCATCGGTCTGCACGCATAGGCGTCGTATAATAAACTGATCACAATAACTACTGCGCCCGACGTCAATTACGAAAAAAACCAGAACGACCTGTATGTGCCGAATGAAGGAACTCCATCACCTCCGAAACAATCGGTCTGATGGTCGTCCAACGCGGCATCTGCATTGTGATAGATCGGTACGTAGTAATTATACGTAGTTATAAGCCATCAATGCCTCTCAAGCAAACGCATTTCGGTGAACAGCTCAGAGGAAACGAGCACGAGGGCATGGAAGCACAGCTGCTGCTCGTCGCTGTCCATTTCTTCTTTGTCCTCGTCCTCGTTCCATTTGCACAGGGGCGCATTTCCATTCTGGACAAAGTAGCTTTCCAACTTGTCAGCCTTAACCGCTTTTTCTAACCAAACTTGACCGTGCTCAATTATAGGTCATGCGCATAAAAAAAAGTTATGTCCATGTTCTTGCTTACATCGTGATGTACAAGTGCAGATGTCTTCACACTTTTCGGAGTAGATCTTCATCTGATAATGAAGACTCAGGCATGAATTTGACGAACGGGGGATCGAGCGAACGAACGAACGAACGAACGAATGAACGAACGAACGAACGAGAGAGAAAAAGAGAGAGATAAAGAGATGGATGAAAAAAAAGAGAAAAAACGTATGGAGACAAGCCAGACCAAGTATCCTGTTTGCTACCGAGAGAAGGGATTAGAAAGACAAAAAAAAACAAAAGAGTGGGCAATATAAATAGAGCCCAAGCACATAATCACTACAGTTCGAAGTACAAGATGACAGTGGTTAGTACTAAATGCAATGGATCGAGGGGCACGTTTCTTTGGTAGTTTCAACCTAATAAAACTTAATGTCACAACCTTATATCTGTTGCCTTCATAAGGTTGTGTCAATACTAATGTCGTTAGAGCAAGTTTGCTGTTCGCAAGAAACGAATGTGATCTGAACACGCATGCGTGAAACGCGTTGGCTGCACACACAAACCTAAGCAATTGAACTGGTGTTCAACCATTCCAATTTAAGCATATCTCAGGAGTTCTGCAGAACGAAATAGATCGAGTGCGAACGAGATCATGGAAAGCATGAACATTTTGCCGCATCATCCGCAGCTACGTCCCCTTTGACTCTTCGGTGACACGAGGATGGTGACACTATCACTCAAGTGAGCAAACATGTGCATGGATTTACTAAACTCAATCGTCTCTCGATCACGTTCTACGCCACCATCCGACTGCTTATTCAAGCAGAATAATACTGTGGGCCAAGATGAAGACAAGAACATTGCATATTAGATAATTAAATTTTGATATTTCAATAAATACTGCTCCTCTTGTCACCGTTCCCTCGACTGTGGCTTGGCAGATGGTAGGTCTCCTCCTCGTCTTTTACCAAAATCATTTTGACAATAACAATGTCTTATTCATTTATTTTTTTATTCGGCAGCCTGCGATACTTAGGCGCGGCGGGCAGGGCATAACCTTTATGTTCTCCTTGGTAATTTTATTCACCCAACACCATCCTTTCTTGTTTTTTTTTTCATATACAATTTTTTTTAACGAGACCCAATAATTCACAGCAAATCATGCTGCACTGAAACAGCTAAGACGACCAAACTTAAGCGCGTTTGACTGACTCATTATATGTATTCGTAGACGTAAATAAATTGCACTCATGTGGTCCGCGAGTGCCTTCTCGTCTGACTAGCACTAACAAAGAGGGCGGTGCCATAAATAGAATGCGATAATCAATAGAACAGAAGCCAGTTTTGAGACTGTTGTATACGAATCGAGTGCAGCAGCAAATAAAATCGTTATGCAGCCAAACGTCACGTTAAATATTGTCACGGTATGCTCGATACCACAGAACCTCTGTCTCTCGGAACACAAGGACGTCGAGCGGAACCGATCACTGAGAACACGACTTTATCATCTTTCCCATTCTCTTGTTCTCTTCTCTGTTCCACAGTGGCACAAACAAGTTGGCCAGCAATGAAACCACACAGCACAATCTCATCCCATGCGCCTGGCATTACCCTCCTTCCAAAAGGAACCGTCCCAATGCTCTATGGCGATTGGAACACAAATCACACACGCACACAATATAGCAGTGGGTCGTATTGAACTGTATTATCCCCAGTCTACTCCTTTAACTCCTTTCCATTATTAACACGATGAAGTGGCGTGATACTCGCCGAAAGAACGGGCTGCAAAAGATAGCTCCGCATGATGCGTAATAATGCGCGTACTGGTTGTTTCCAGGGGGCACGTTGGTGTCATCATGTCCGGCTGATCTGGATGACGTGGTCGCTATAACGTCTCTCTTTCCGCTGTTCATCGGCTTCCCGCCATTTGTCCTCTCTTCGGTCGCACTTGAACAAGACGGCCGTTATGCGAGCACGCAGCGAGCGGCCGCCTCAAAGCGCCACAGCCCAGACCTATTTTTTCTTAAACAGGGCGCATTTCGCCGCGCAGCAGCCCGCGGAGTTTCTGTCGACCCGCCCGGTGAAGGGGCGTGCCTTGTGCCCGAGTTGCGAGGAGTGCCGGCGTTGGGAAAACCCGTTAGCCACGCTCACTTGCGCTCAATCTGCGCGGCCATTACGCGATCTGCGACGAAAGGGGGCCACAGGAGGCCCCCTCTGCAGCTTCTTCATTAGCGTCATTCCCGAGCGGCACCCCGCCACTATACGAAACGCCACTGTCTCTGGTCTACCACCACACTGTGTATGGGACGAGGAGAAAACTTTCTACGCTAAGGAGCGCTGAAGAACCGTGACTCGCGAAGGCACTCTTCACGCTAGACGCCACATCCGTCGGGAGCGAAACCAGCCGTAGTGAGCGTGGTGGTGGCGGAGGTGTACGTTTAATTAATTGCGAGCGTGAAGCATCGTTGTATATCTCCTGCTACAACGACGCTTTTCCTTTTGTTTTTGTTCAGTTATAATGGCGCGTTAAGGCGGCCGACGTCGTTATCGCTCGTCAGCGCGCGCCGTCGGCGACATTCGTCAAGATACACGCCGCGTACATCTACACAGTGCGGGGGTGCTTCCGCAGCAGTTCACTCTCACGCCCTCTGACCCGCCTGCGCCAAGTCCTCGATTAATTAAGGAAGGAGGGTGGGTGCAATCTTGGAAGCCAGCCGAATTACACATCACCAGCGTCGCCTATGTATGTCACAGTCTGTGTACCGCGTTGAAATACTGCCTATACTTGTATACGTTCTAACAACTTGGAAGCTTCTTACGCGCTGCCAGCATCATTGCAAAAAGTTTGCCCGTTTTCATTTCTTCCCCATCCTTCGAGGCGCATTTCATTACTTGTAAATAATGTGCACGTAATTGGAGTTAAGAATAACGAAAACCCAAATTTTGTTTCCGCTCTTTCTTTTCTACTTTTTTTTTCTTTTCCGCGTGTACTCGTCCACGCTACACCAAGCGGGTCTGCAAACTTGGGGTTGATTGCCCCGGCACGTAATAGTTTGTTCCTCTGAAGGGGGACCAGGACGCCGCGACCGAAGCATAGTTTGCCGCCTTTCTCAAAAAGAAATAAGATAAACTGTACACACAACCGCAAAATGATCGGATCGACGTAACTGCGCCGCCATGTTGCCTTTGAGAGTTGCGATTATGGTGGCAAGTGATGTATGCAACCATGCCTAAATTTCGTGCTTATCGCAAATTCCCAATTTTCAACAAGAGACTGCGCCTTAAATGCGCAGATGTACTCGTTCTCTCGCAGTGCTTCGAAAACAATGATTGCTTGGCAAACTGCAAATGACAGACAAATAAATAACGCAAGAAGAACGCCTCCTGAAGCCACAAACAGACTAATACTCCATTGAGCTGATATGCAGTCCCGGCTCACGCCGGGAACCCGGGGAACGAGGCGGCCCACCAATATGCTCGAGAATTCGTCAGCCGAGCGGTGGGACCCGCCTCTGATGCGGGGGACCCTGGCGAAGCCTTGACATCATACCACGACATTACGCAGTGTTACCGCCTATCGAGGCAGTTAAAACCACCCCCGCACCACAAGTTAATTAAGCGCCAGGTGGTTGTCTCGCGCCGTCTGCAAACACATTCATTCCCATGCCCATATATTTATGCACGTATACACCCCGACACGATTGACCCGTATTGCTCGCATTGTGGGTCAATATCCACACTTCATCACATTCTCTGGGACTGCAGGGAAGACCCCCTCCCCCCCACTCACGATCTCCTGGCCACTCCCTCGCCCGAAGGGTGGGAGGATGTTTTGACCTCCACCAGCCAGGGAGTACAGCTCCAGGCCATACAAAGGGCAGAGGAGGTGGCCACCAGGCTCAGCCTGGCGGCTCACCTACCTCCATGTCTGACGACAATAAAGTTGTATTCTTTCTCTCTCCGTGCATTACCCACTTTTGCGCTTTTCAATTACATGCAAGCCGAATGATATATAAGCACCAGAGTTCATTCTTGCAATTAGCGCATATAGGAAATTCCATATATTTTTATTGCAGCAGTGCTATTATGGTCGAGGTTTGCCGTGTGTCACATATAGAAAATTATCATCATCATGAACCGGCACATGCTCAGTCACCGCTTAAGCAGCTGAAACGTACGGCCCCCAATCGGTGTTTCCCGCCGGCGTGTTCCCTTCATTTTTAGTGGACCAGTGTGGAGAGTAGTGCGATTTGGCCAATTTCTTTGGCATATACGCGCTCATAGGAGAGAGCAAGCATAACCATGCATAGTATACTATAGCAAGGGGTTGGAAAGAGACAGGTAAGAGGGTAAAAGCCTAGCCAAGCCAGGACCAGCTAGGTGCCCTGCAGCTCTGCTGTGTCCCAGCCTTGCGCGACATAGGGCAAGCTGCACTAATATTATTTATTATTTATTTATTTATTTATTTATTTATTTATTTATTTATTTATTTATCAGTACCTTACTGGACCCTCGTGCGGCATTGTGTAAGGGGGGCAGTACAGTAAATACGTAATAGAGATAAATTTTAACAAACATTTTGACAAAGTAAGGCATCAATTAGTGCAGAATATGCAAGTGAACTTACGAACGTAAAATGTACTAAAAAATGAGGTATCGTGTGTGAAAATATGTATTAATATTGTACAAAATATAATGTAAAAGCAACAAACAAACAGCAACAGTGCAACAGAAAATGAAAATAGCTGACAAAAGCTGACAATTGTCTTCAGCAAAAAAATTGACACAATGAAAGAAAAAGAAAACAGGTGAGAAAAAAAGGACATATCGATAACAGTACTCTATTGGCACGGGTGAATGTGAAAAATGCCAAACATGAGATTTTGGTGCATAGATGCTTTTCTTTAAGATTTTCCAAGAACTTTGTGTGATTTCGCTCGAATGCAAGATCATCTGTTAGATCATTCCACAAAGGAATAGTTCGTGGAAGAGCCTCACAAGCTCCCAGTTTCGTCGCGGGCTTGCCCTCTGAAAGTTACAAAAGCGTGTGGCGACTTCGGCTGCTCTCTGCCGCTCGAAACAATCGAAGATGACTAAGTCAACACGTGCGCGCCGCGTCCATGTGCTGTCCGTGTGGCACGCGCCCAGACGCGCGCGCGAGCCTTGTGCAACAGTCAACATTCCCGCTAAGATCGCGCGTGCCACGCCGCGCGTTTCAACGCCTGCAGTTCCTGTTGACACAAGGTGAAATAACTCTGCCAAGCCTTGTTTCGCTCAAGCCGCGCTGTGTCTGCGAGAGCGCGACGACAGGCAGGATCCCTCGTAGCCGGCTCTTTAGCGCAAGCGTGAGCTGGAACAAAAGGCGAAGACACGGCGCGATTAACTTAAGTCCCTGTAATTCTGTGCAGCGTGAAGGATAGAGCGAATGGCAATGACTGGAAGTTGAAATGCGACTGACTAGGCTGAACGAAAGAACGGGATAGGACAGAGGGGAGCAGCGGAGCTGCAAGGCCGAGGTAAATTCCTGGGGATCCGTCGTCCGCACTTTCTAGCCCAGCTACGAGAGCGAAGCCTGACGAGAGGGAAAGCATGGGTAAAGCTAAGTGGGTGAGAGGGAAGCCTAGTGTAGCGAGTTGAGCCTGGTAGAGAAAGGGTAGCGAAGTGGAAAGGGTGAAGCTGGGTAGAGAGGAGGAGAGCAAAGGCGAAGCTGTGGCGGGAGCTGACCAGGTTTTGTGGAGAGAAGGACCGGCTGATAACCATCCCGAAAAAGCTGAGGGATCTCGCATTAGTTCTGGAATGTTCGGCAACGGCCAAGCTAAAGCTGATGCCACCAACTCTGCTGTTTAATCTGCTTTCGCGACGTTAAGTCAGTTGAAGCAGCGCATAATTTTGTCACCTACAACCATAAGAATTCAGTTAAAGCATGTCAGATGGTGAGTAGTGAAGGGTTCCAGCAAGTTTCATACGCGAGCACAAGAAGGAGGGAACTCACAGGACAAGGCCGGACTTACAACTTCAGTTGTAAGTCCAGCCTTGTCCTCTGCGTTCCTTTCTTCGTAAGTCCAGCCTTGTCCTGCGCGTTCCTTTCTCTTGTGCTCACGCAGCGAGACTTGCTGGAACCCTTCACTACTTACCATGTACCAACTGGCCGAGAATACCTCACTGCTAAAATGTAAGGTGGTGCTCTTTCTTTTTTAATTAAAGGACATAAATATGAACATAAAGACAACGAAAGCGGACGAAAAGAAAAACAATTTGCCGGTGGGGACTGTGCCCTCAACCTTCAATCTGCTCGGAGCAGTCAAGTCAAGTGCCAAGTGCTTTTATTTTTCATTTTTTTCTTACATTCATGCTTATACAGATATCTGGACCGATAGCCAGGAAAGGCTAGTATCCGGTCCAGTGTTAATAATAAAACATTCAGGTCAGTGCAGTATTTACAGTTAGTATACAATTTACATATCTTAACAGACAAACAAACGAACAATGGTTTTCACAAGTGCACCCGAATAGTATTGCAGATATGTTAAAGGTCCTGGTTCGCAAGAAAAAAGAATTTACTACACTGCTTAAAATTACGTGCGGTTTTAACCTCCAAAGGTAGGACATTCCAGATTTTTGTTCCACTAAATTCGATCACTCTTTCACCGTATACATTATAACATTTTGGTAATTCAGATTGCCTTTTAGAGCATGTCTCGTACCTGCGCGTCGGAAAACAGAACACATTACGAGGAATAGGAACGTTAGTGCTCATAATGCTATTAACTGAAATTGAAATCTTATAATTACACAGAGCCTTAAGCGATAACACTTGCTGTGTCTGGAAAATGTCGTGAATTATACATTGTTACTGTTAGGATTAATTATTTCAATGCCCTTTTCTGTAATTTTGTAAAGATTGTAGGTATGTTTTGTAAGTTACGCCCCATGATTCTATACATAACTGATATGGCTATGACAAAACGCATAGTTTAGAGATTTGAGTATTTCACGGGGGAAATATTTTCTTGCTTTAATGAGGTGGTAACATCCGCACGCGACTCTCCTGCACACATTCTGAATATGCGCTTCCCAATGTATATGTTGGTCAAAAATGACGCCCAGATATTTAATGTGTCAACTTCTTGTATAGGGCTATTGTTTAAGCTAATACTTATGCTGCTGTGTCAACATTATTTCTCCTCGACCGAAAAACTACATATGTAGTTTTTTTGCTATTTAAAGTTAGTTTGTTTTGAGCAAACCATGAGGAAATGCTTTGCTAAATCATTCATTACATCTATTTGCAGTGCAGAGAGTGTGTCACCTGTAAATAATAAAGATGTTGTCATCTGCGTACATTAGAGCTTTAGAGCTATGAAGAGCATCAGGGAGGTTGTTAATGTATATTGAAAATAACACTGGTCCTAGCACGGATCCTTGTGGGACTCCACTAGTGACTGTGCTGAATGTTGAATAATAGTCGCCCATTACTACCATTTGTTTTCCGTGAGGATAATAGCTGGAAAAGAATTCAAGGGAGTTGTTGGTGATACCGTAACTTTCTAGTTTTTGCAGTAGTATGGAGTGAGAAACGGTATCAACGCTTTCTTAATATCTAAAAATATTCCTTTACTAACTTATTTTCATGAAGTGCTGAATTATTATTTGGAGAGAGTTAACACTGCAGTAGATGTCGATCTATTAGATACAAAACCATGCTTGCTGAGGACAAATTACATTGTGTTCGTTTAGGAACTTTTTCAATCTCTTGGAAATCAGTTTTTCAAAAACTGTGTTTAGGACACTCAGAACGGATATGGTCTGTAATTCTCCGGCTGATTCGAATCCCCAGATTTGTACACAGGAGTGACTTTGGCTGTTTCCATATATCTGGATATGGAACTGGTAGCAAACGCGAGATTAAATACTTGGCAAATGGACTGCAGAGAATGTCAACGTGTCTTTTAAAATTCTAGTGTGTATACCATCGTGGCCAGCTGCTTTCCTTAAAGGCATTTATTTATCATTGATTTCAGTTCATCATGGCTTATTTCTTCCAAATGAAAGTCGTTCGTCAGCTATCCTAGTAGGGCTGGGGCGAGCTCACAGGATGAAAACTGATTAGCTAGGTTACTTCCTATGTCAGAAAATAGCGATTAAATTCATTAGCTACTTGCGTCGATGGTTCATCCGGTTCAGTTCTCTGTATTTGGCCTTTGCCTATAACTTCTTTTACGATTTCCCATATTTTTTTTGTGTTCCCACTGTCGTTCTTAATTGAGGTTGATGTAGCACTGCTTTTTTGATTTTCTGATCATACTGACCGAGGCTATATTCTAAAGTATTTAAAGCTCTCCTTGTAATAGAATTTGATTTATTGCATTTCCATTTACGGTAAAAATAGTCTTTCTGTTTAATGTTTCCAGGATAGTGTTAGTTATCCAAGGACACATGGGGATGTTCGTAACTTGTGTCGTTTAATACACTCTTGTAGAATGCTTAATGGCATGTTAATGCATTGGATAAGTGCTTCAACATTGAGCAATGCACATCACATATTCAATACTTTTTGAAAATCTACACACTGAAGCAATCGTCGCACTTCAGCATAATTTACAGAAGTTGATCTTCTATCTGTGCATTAGGTGTAGAAGACAGATATTTTCGAGGTAAGAATAGAAACGTTGGGTTGTGATCTGCAATGGCAACATCGTAAACACCTGCTGAAACATTAAACTTCTGAGTTGCACAAGATATGATCGATAAGAGATTCACATTGGCTTGTAATACGGGTCGGTGAAGATATGACATTTTTTAGATTGAGGAGATTCTAGCAGGAATATGTAGTCATGACAGTTCTGCTTCAGGAGGTCAATATTAAAATCACCGCAAACAATTATAGTTCATCTGAAGAAAACAAGGGGAACAATTATTTTTTCATGCTTGTTATAAATCATTCACGCTTGAAGAAGGAGGTCGGTACACAACTCCTATTCTAGCCCCACATTTTAATTGAACAAAAATAGTTTCTGCATATGACTCACCAACTGAGCTTACTGGCAAAGTAACATATTTAATGTCATTTTTAATAAATAGCGCCACTCCTCCACCCGGGTGGCCCCCCGGTCTAGGTTGCGACACAGTAACGTATCCCGGTAGCTGGACTGTTTCACCTTTTGTTTAACCATGTCCAGTTATGGCTATAATGTCGTAGTTGAATGTATGCTGCGATAAGTATGCCGATAGGCTTTCAAGATTTTTTTCCAAATACTGGCGTAAGTTACAGTGCAAAAGTGATAAATGATCTTGCTTACAATGTATATCTTCAAGTTGATTCAAGGTTATAAGCCCATTATGACAATGTTATTTACGAGATGTGTCTATTATAGCTGCTTACAGGATCTGAGCAAAATCATCAGTGCTCATAATATGGACCACTCGCGAGTTTTCAGATTTCCTCATCAGAATTTTTCCATCAGATACCCAGGTGAATTTCCAGCCTTTTTTCTCGTTTTGCTTTCAGTGCGAGCCCCAAAAGAACTTTATTTGCTTGGCACAGGTGTTCATTGATGAAGATCGGGGTCACTTCACCATCAAAACCCAGGTGACTTGTGTTTAGCCTTGTTTTTTTTGCCTTTTTCAGGATTTTGTCCCTGACATTTCGAGAAGTGAGCTTGACAATGATGTTTGGAGTAGTTGTGTTATTTTAGTTGCACGCGGTGTATCACATCGATATCTGAGTCTTTAATTTCTACGTTCAAGCAGGTAGAAATGGTCTGCATTGTGGTACCGAGTTTCTCTTCAGCCTTAATTGGAACACCTTTGATTTCCAAGTTACAATTACGACCTGTACTGCGCAAGAGCTGTCAGTTCTTTTTTAACATCCTTCAGTTCCTTTATCAGGCGGCTGTTCCTTTTTTTAGTTCAATGTTGTCCGACCTGACTGCAGCTACTTCCAGTTTGAATTCTTCAAAATTCTGATTAATGAAGTTCATTGAGGATTTCACTGATTCCATTTCGCCCTCAATTAGTTTGTGGATATCACGCTTTAACTCTTCGTGATTCCTGTCAATTCGTGCAGTCAAATCAGCCATTGCCTTAGCCAGCTCTTTCACAGTACTCATTTTTCAGTAAATTTGCACAAGAATCACAAAAATTCACCCAGAGAGCAGTCCCAAGACGCTACAGTGCGTATTACTCGATTGTTTAAAAAAAGGTCTCAGCACATACCTGCGTGAAGCAAGGTAGCGGTTAAATGCCGTCCTATCCTGCAGCTGCCTGGACTGCTCTCGAATGATGCTTTTCCGCGGTAAATTCGGTGCTTTTATAGCCCTGAGGTGACGTCACGTTTCGTTCGGGGGCGTTTCCGCAGATTACTTTCCTTCAAGTTGATCGATAAGGTTTTATTTTCCCAGGCTGCACGAGCGCGACGAGAGATGGTATAGTTCCCGGTTTCTAAACTGATGACTTGAACGATGGCTGTCCAATACATGCGCGTCTAAATCTAAGTCGCTGCGTGCCTTTCTTTTTCATTAGTGCATCCCCATCCAAAGTGCTGGTTTGATGTTGAACATTTCAAGTGAGCTAGCAGCCCAGCATCATAGCCGCTGATTCCGCGTTGTGCCTGAAGAAAATTAAAACTTGGAACTGCTACCGACCTTTGGTAGCATCAGTTTTCTTCTGCTTTAGAACCTACATGATTAATGGAGCGAGAGACTTTATGATAAAAAGAGTAATGCTGCGTGCATAAAGCATTGCCGTCCTATCGATGAACTTCAGTGTTCTCTCTCAATCTCACTATACCCCCCCCCCCCCCCCCCCCCACACACACACACAAACACTTTTTTTTTTTCTTTTTAATGCACACGTATCGGCACTTTTCATGTATGATCTTGGTTATCCTGGCGACTTTTGTAATGAATAACGGGGACGGTGACTCCATTTTCGCTTGCCAAACTTCATCATGAAGCGAAGAGTAGGCCGTGTGCAGTTCTCCTTTCTTTTCTTTTGTTTATTTTCTCAGAAAGCGATGAAACGAAACACTAGTAGCGGTGAAGTTAACACACGGTCGACGAACGTGTCTGTAATATCTAGGATGGGCGATGGCGGCCTCTTTCGTACGAACGTACATCTCCGCATCGCTGCACAGAATTGAGGAGAAAAACGAGCGGTCGCGGGAGGCGGCAAACCCGTCGTTTCACGAGGAAACGAAACGTGATGCGGCATAGCAGCGCGCAAAATCGGCGTCGGGATCCGTTAATTAGGGCGTTCCACGTGTCAAGGAGTTTTCTCAAACGCCCCGTTATTCCTCTATTAGCTCGGCGGGGTGTCCTCCCTCTGGCCCTCTGTGTTTTTGTTTCAATCCCTTGTCATTTGCTTGGGCATCTCTTTCTTTATTTTTGATACGTGGATTCAGGCCAGCCGCGTGCATTTTCTTTTTATATAATCACCACTTAGAAGGCAGTCCAAGCGCTACGGCTTTCAATTAACACCGATTCGCGTCGACACGCGCGCAGAAAAGTATGCGATCGGTCCGCAGATACGGTGGTCGAGAAATTAATAAGCGATCGAGCGCGCGCCGCCATTCTGGTTTTATTTCGTTTTTCTAAAATATTTCTTTGGCGCAACTACATACGCAGCGTTGTAAATCGAGTTACCTTATCGCCATCGTAGTTTTCAGAGCGGGAATTGCTCGAATAAATACCGTCGGTCGTAGATAAGGGAGGGAAATAGAAACAGCCAGAGCAACCTTTTTGGCCTGCTCGAAATAATGAGAGTGCGTGGTTCTCCTTCGCTTAGAGCAAACGGGTGCGCTCGCTGCCTGAGCGATGCAAGTGTAGGCAAGGGTGTGTCGACCTCGTATGATCGTCCTCCCTCGAGCAGCCGCTTAATCACAACGAGGTACATTATTAAAGCCCGTATTAAACTTATCACGGTGTCAGAAAAAAAATGGAGGCAATTCTCGTGAAAAAAAGAGCATTTATATAGAGAGAAGGTTTGAGTCAGGGTCTCCTTCAACCGATACACTGTCGAACCGTGCAAGCAAAGGCAAAAAAAAAAACAAAAAACAGGTGAGTGTGTGGTGGGGAGGGGGGAGGGGGGCGTAGGTATAGGCATGAATATATTAATGCACGTGACTAAATAGCCCAATCGCAGCTTCGATAGAAGACTCGCGCGCATACGTATACCGGTTACAGAGATTATTTTATATATATAGGCCACGCTATTTCTTCCTTTATTTAAATGTGATAGGGTTTCCCTCCACAAAAACTGTTATTAGCCCCGACTCGGCGCAAGGTTCACGCCGCAATGTCTGGGAAGGCTTCGCGATTATTTCAGATTGTTCTGCTAAGATCCCCACGCAGGCCACGAGGTAAACGTGGTTAATTTCTACAGAGCTATAGCTCAAGCACTAGCAAAGAGACGCAGGAAGGTTCGATAAGAAGCCGGTGCATTTCACAGACGAGCGCAGATTAGTCGACGGTCGACGTCCGTGCCCGTCGCTATCACGGCACAGCGGATATTGCTTGTTACTTTGATGTTTATCTTTCAGTGGCACAAGTTCGCCCAATAATGAGTTTTCCATCTGTGCCAGCTGTTCCGCGTGCTTCACCGTCACCACCACGTGACGACATAGATAATATTGACAGTAAGCGCAGTAGCACATAACGTTTACAGATGTCCCCAAAGTATCGCGCCGTCTTCGACCATATATACGCCTTTGAATGGAGCACATTTTAAGAGGAAAATAGATGACTTAGTTCGACATGCCTGCATCTTTGATAAGACGTCAATAAAACAGACGCAGAAAAAGAAAAAAAATCCAGAAGCACTACATATATCGCCTGCATACACACATACCGAGCAAAGTTCGCTGCCCGCAAAAGCGTGAATAGCTCCAGAGTACAAAGACTCGAACGCATTAACAGGGCAACCGACGCCAGAGAGCACGTGACATACGTCCCTGACAGGGAACCAACTGCAGGCATAATTACGACGAAAGACGTTTCTTGCCGGCTACATTTATATGCTTTGCCTCCGGCAATATCATCAAACGCACAGGTGACGTTGAACCATCGCCGTCGGGTCTCGTGCAAACGACTTGTTTGACCTTGAAGAAGACGATGAACAACCCGGGAAAGGAGCGACGAACGCCTAAATTTATTTCCGCGAAACACGACAGCTCGCCACGTCCTCTCATTCGACACAGGGCATCCCCCGTTTCTCGGTACGACAAAAGAAAGAAAGAAAGAAGAAGAAAGAAAGAAAGAAAGAAAGAAGAAATAAGAAAGAAAGAAGAAAGAAAAGAAAAGAAAGAAAGAAAAAAGAAAGAAAGAAGAAAGAAGAAAGAAAGAACGAAAGAAAGAGTCAGGTGCCTCAGCACCGCACAGCAGTCTTTTTCTTTCGTCACGTGACAGCCAGGCCTCCGTCAAGCGAGTGCGAATCGCCGCAGCTACTACTGTATAAATCATCTCACTATCTGCGGTGAAGATCTAACTGTGAGCACGGGGCTGTGGGCGGGACATGGCAGCTAATGACACAACGCTCGCTTTCCTCCCTGCTGCAACAGCTAGCGCCACCGTCACTTACTTCTGACGTCACCAGTACGGAGAGGCTATATAATGTAATACAGCGGTACACAAGTGTGTAGCAGTACTACTCGCCTCCTGACTCACATTGACGTTTACTAGCGGTATATAGTAAGCACTGGCTCACAGTGGCAACACGCCTCTTTTCTAAGGAGCGGGCGCGGCGCAATCGCGTGACTCACTACCCCGAAATGACATTGAGACTCAGAAAGGC
>NC_051177.1:26657789-26738424 GCF_013339695.2 Rhipicephalus sanguineus | reverse complement strand
AAGCGCGTTAGGTATAGACCATAAATTTCTCGATGTCTTAGCGCAGCACACACGATTCCAACAGGAACATCGGTTGATTTAGTTATTTTTTCGCTCTAGTCTCATGCCCCTTCGAAGAAACTGGCAAGCGGCTCCAGGTGGCCCAATGAACCGAACTCGCCAGTCTACCAGGTAACAAGCAAAATACGTCTCTACATGATGGGCGCAGATAAAGAGAAGACAACCAGTAAACCCGTTTTATGCGCTGACCAGCCGGGACACCACCGCCTTTTTTTAAAACTCCCTTATCAATCGTGTTCCCAGTCCAGATAAAAGTTAAGTGGCGCGGCTCGCCAACCGAAACAAATCCGTCTGGCCACTCTTACGCAGGGGTGTAGTAATCGCTTTCAAAACGCGCTTTCGAAAACAGCGGCAGCTGTATAAGCACCAGTCCTGCCCCTAAACTTAGCACCTGCACTCCAAGTAATCCTTAGGATTAGGCGCTTTAAGATTACCTTCAGATAGCGAAGGCCCGAGTGGGCTCCGAAGAATTTGTAAAGATCGAGAAGCACAAGCGCCTAGTCGGACAAATATAAAAGGAAGGCGAATAATAACGAAGAAAAAGAAAGAAAGGCTGGAAAAGGTGGGTCCTCTGGGGCAGCAGCAATTATCGCCGGAATTCCTGTACACCGTTGCTTTCGGCGCCTGATTATTTTGCTGCCTCGGCTGCTGATAGCGGGGTGCACCGAACAGCGCCCCGAGCAAGGGGTCAGGCGCGAGGTCTCTTGGTCAAACTCGTGAACGCTTCGTTTGCATTTTTGAAACACGGCCGGTGTCACAGGGAACGAAAGAAGGCAGACGCGTTTTGCAGGAGGGTTAAATTATCGTTCAGATATATACTGTCCGATTAGCTATACGAACGGAAAACGGGGAGAATCAGGTGATTAGTATACGCTAGTTAGGGTGCCTAGATATAACGTCGACCCCAACCAGAGAGGTTACAGGTAGTCCCACTTCGCAGTATTCACTTGCCACCGTGGTCTAGTAGTTAGGGCGCTCGACTGCAGACCCGAAGGCCGTGGGATCGAATCCCGGTCGCGGCGGCCGCATTTCGATGGAGGCAGAATCGTTGGGGCCCGTGTACTCTTATTTAGGTGCACGGTAAAGAACCTTAAGTGGTAGAAATTTCCGGAGCCCTCCACTGCGGCGTCTCTAATCACCATGCATATCGTGATTTTGGGACGTTAAGCCCAACTATTGTTATTAGTACTTCGAAGCGTTCGACAACACACGTGGGGACCTCCCTCTATAGGTGCGCTTCAACGATAAGAAAAGACAGTGAAACCGGGGTACGCGAAGAAATTCACTTAGAAGAATGGATTGTTGGGCGAGTTGGTGCGTCATAAAGAAGGCGCAATAAACGAGGACATAAATATGATGGAGCGGCACACGAGCGCTTACTTACAGATGAACATTTATTGAAATCCGGAAAAGATATATATAGGGAAGTATATATAGCACCTCGGACACAAACTAGAACTCTTCAACAATCCCCACTACTATCGATGCCGCCATTGTGGCATTTTTGCGGAGCTGGGAGCCACAACGACGAAGCTTGACTGAAGTCATGCGTGACACTGAGGCGGGTCAAAGCGCAGTATTTCCGTACACATGTCTCCACGTGGATCTCAATGTGTGCACTGGGATTTGCGAATACTGCAACAAATTTCGGCCCGCAGGCATATACTTTAAAAAAAAACTTGGCAATGGGCTAGTTAGTTAAACATGATCAACTTTTCTTGCGCGAACTTACAAACGGAATTGAACACAGCGATGAGAGACATACGAAACACATTGGCGCAAATATGAACTGTTTAATACGGAGATGAACATGATATATATGCAGTGACCACACGCATGCGCAGTGATGCCCTATAGCTATACTGACGTCACCTAGTTTCTTTGATTAGCTCAATTTCCTTTTGGCTGAGCGCTTACACACGCGCTTCCTGCTACCGTTTTTATATAGTGTAGGCTTTGACGACCTCCCTTTTCGTCTGCTTGCTCGACCTGTGCACAATTTCGGTTTCTTCAAACACAGGACTGCACGAGTGCTTGCTGCAGTGTGTCGCCAGATGCCCCGGAGCTTGCAGAAAGCTACAATTGTATCGGTGCTCCCGCAGCCTCTCGTTGACGCACCTTCCCGTCTGTCCAACATAATGAGCTCCGCAGGAACGTGGGATCCTGTACACGACGTTCTTCGCGCATTCAACAAATGTTTCTGCATGTCTAGTCGAGCACATTACACCCTCGTTCCTGTCGTGGTCACCGTCTACTTTTGCGCAAAATCCTATTAGCTTTTTCAGCGCAGTGAAGACCATCCTCACACCGTATCTTGCAGTAAGTTTCTTCATTCGGTGTGCCACCGTATGCATGTATGACATTGTTATGAAAGGTGGCCTTCTTTCATCTGTTTGTGTTGATGTGTTTTGTACGTATCTCTTCGCTGTGTTCAGTCCTGTTTGTAAGCTTTCACAAGAAAAGTTGATAGACTCAAAAGAAAACCGGGAATAAAGAAAGTCATTTTCTCACTTCCCAACCACTAAGCCATGTTTGTAAATCCATAAATACTTGCACCACTGGCTCAGTTTTTGTATGTGGCCTTCTGAGGTCCTATTAAGAACGCACCCACAATATTCTCGGACCGAAATGAAAATCCCAGGGCTGAGAGGGTAAGGTGGCCTTCTAGATAATCCAGTATTTCAGCTTTTTGCTGTGTTACCGACGGCTGCGCGATGCACTTGTCTCCTCCTTGAGTACGACGAATCCTTCGGCGATCTCACGCGCTGTCGTGTCTATAAAACGCGCCAAAACCGTAGCACCAGGTAGACGGGGAGTCCACGAACACATGCGACAATGCAGCGCCAAACTTGAAGATGGCTGCCCTTTCAGCGACACCCTATGGTACATGTGTCACCTTCCTTTCTGTGTCCTCGTTTTTTGCGCTTTTTTCATTATGAGGAAATTGAATTTCGTTTTATTTTTTATTTTTTTTCATGCCCCGTGGAGTCAGAAAGCCTTTGCATAAGCTGGTACGTTTAAAACCGAGATCACCTGCGGATAACCACACAAAAAAAAAAATAATATCTACAGCTCGGGCCACCGACAATGTGTTGCACTGCTGCCGGGTAAAGGCTGAACCGAAAAGTGTCGTACGCTTTCCGTGACACGATGATATTTAAACCAGGGGCGTAGCCAGAAATTTTTTTCCGGGGGGGTTCAACCATACTTTATGTGTGTTCGTGCGTGCGTTTGTATGTGTGCGTGCCTATATACGCAAGCAAAACTGAAAAATTTCGGGGGGGGGGTTTGAACCCCCCCAACCCCCCCCCCCCTTGGCTACGCCCCTGATTTAAACGTATTGCTTTATACTATACCATAGCCGTAGCCACAAAATGAGCTGCGCAGCAAACCGCACCTTCTGCCATCAAATCTCCCTGCGTATTCCGAACACGTTGTTCTTGACTCAACAGAAACAGTTTACGAAACAAGCGATCCAAAAAGCCTAACTCTCTTTATGCTCCTTACCTTGTGCCAAGAACAACATGTGTACAGTAAATCTACGCAGCGAGTTGCCCAAGTAAGAGTTCTTTTCTGGGTCCTTTTTAAAGCACGCGCACGCCTCTTCAGGTTTACATTTCTGCTTCTTAAACGAAAAGCGAGAGAAACGATAAGCTTTCGAGTGAATGGAGAAAACAAACCCAGCTGAAACTCAAAACAAACTACGGACGGCGCTCTGAAATACACATCCCTACCGTTGGGACGCTTCTCTTTGATCATTTGAACAAGCGCCTCTTGAAAGGGCTCTTCAAAACTTCGCTTTTAGGAAAGTGTTTATTAAGGCGAAAGCCTTAGATGCCTCATCAAACGATCCGTGACGTCATACGTCACAGATCGTTAAAATTTGTGACGTCATGACGATGCCACATGGTGATGTCACCACATGACATCGTCGCCTGGCCATAGGTGAGCCTATAGGCATGCGCTCGGGGGGCGGCCGCCCCCCTAGTCACCTGTTAGGGGGCCGCAAAATCTGCCCCGTACGTTGAAGCCCCCTAGTCACCTAAGAGGGGGGGGGGGGCGCAAAATCTGCCTCGTACATTGACTTAGTAGGAGGGGGGCGCTTCGATGAACCTTCGCCCCCCCTTGATGGGACACCCTATGCACGCCTATGGGTGAGCCGATCACGGAGGCAGCGCAAAATCAGGTGAGGTGCAGACAACTTTCAATGCCTCCGATCCTGGAGGCTGTGCAAAACTACGTTAGGTGCAGAAAGCTTTCGTAGGGGTGCGCGGGAGGATCAATACATCGACTGAGAAGAAAGAGAAGAAGAAGACGCATGGCTTACGCCTTCGAGTCGTCTCAGGAGAATGCATAAGGTACTCTGTGTTTTCCTGGATTTATCGATGAAGAATAGCGCATCCGGTATTTGTTTCGTTTGTTTTGTTTTGTTTCTTCGTTTCGTCTTAGGAATGATCCTCGCTTTCAATGCAGAGATGCAACGTTTTCACTTTCACGGGCCGACAAAAAGCACATATAGAAGGAATAAGCAAGCAGCGAGATGCCCGCACACTAGAACGAAAACTAAAACAGCTCACGGGACCATCAGACGCTGACGAAGTCTTGAAGTAAAGCGACGACGTGATTTGTTTTTCCTCTCTGCAATTGTCGTTCTCTATCACAGACGTAGTATTCTCTCTGTGGCCAGTAGAGACTATATGGAATCATACGCGTCAAAAAGGACACTGAGGTTATATAAAATAAGCTCTACTGTAGAAGATAGAGGCACCTATTTTGTGCATGTCGACCTCACGTTGGTGACTTCCTTCCATATGCCGTGACCATAGGCGTGCGCACGCAGGGGGGGGGGGTCCTCTTTAATCATCTAAAGGGGGGCGCCAATTCTGCCCCACACCTTTATTCAGTCGGACCTTTCATGCCATTTCTTAATGGGCAGTGTTAAGTCTACGAATGTTTTTTCACGACAATGGCGACCAAGGACATCTGATGTTGCCATCGCACTGCTTACTTCCCGCCTTTACGCCGGAAAGCCAAGGGCCAATGGCAGGCCTTTGTGAGAAACATGTCGTCGCTTCATGTTCGTTTTTGCATCCAGTGCGGGGTTCGTTTTCTTTTGGGCTCGACCAACGAGAGGGGGGGGGGGGGGTCGCCGCGGTGAAACTTGGCTTCCCCTGAAGAAGGACCCTGCACACGTCTATGGCCATCGCCTGCCTGCTTTGCTGGGTCCACCAGTGGTAGCTTGTCCTCCGAGTCAGCGCTGGGCAGCAAGCCCTCGCACTTCTCTTCAGCTGGTGCTCTGTTCGCTGGCACTTTCGTGACTACGTTGCACTCCCTAACATCGAGCTATTTGGTATCCTAACACTGCTGACCTTGTTGATTCCCTTGAAATGGTTCCCAATAATTCTACCCGTTTCATTATCTCAAACTACAAACCTACTTCTAGCATAACTTTAGTGAAAAGCTACTTGTGTCTACCATTGTTATCACTGCGCAGAAAGGCTTTTCACTTATGCCTATTTTATTAGGTGTTTCATCATCACATCCTTCGCCGTGAACTCATTTTAGCACCTACTCATCAGTCATATCGAGCTGATCACCATCACGAAATAAGAGGCACTTTGTGTTACACAAACAAGTATTCACTTTCATTTATTTCCAATATCACGAACGACTGGAACTACTTTCCCGCTGATATCGTTTCCATCGAAAACGGCACATTTTATCGCCGAAATTTGCTTTTTTTTTAACAGTGACAATACCATGTGAGCACAACGTTTGTTCTCTGCACTCATAATTAAACATTTTCTTCTTTTTATTATTCACTATGTCCAATGGATATGTCGCTACCTTTGTGTATCTTTAGTTTCATAATTTCATTGTGTTCCTGTAATTGTGTTTTTTAACGATTTTGCCTAGTGACCCGTCGCTAGCATTGTATAACTCTGGAATGATCCTTTTGTTTTATAATTTTTACCCCACTCCCCTCTGTAATGCCTTGACGCTTGTGGGTATGAGAAATAAAATAAAATGAATAAATGTATGATGCAGATGATTGGGTATTCCTCAGAATTGACAGTTGTATTCGTGTAGTGTTGGGCGTATATTGTGTGATGAAATGGTGTGTCGGAAGAAAATTTTTCGAAATATATGAAGACAGAAACACACACGAATAGAGAACGGGTGCCTCTTGTTATGTCTTGCTACCATAGTGCCTCTGTCATATATATATATATATATATATATATATATATATATATATATATATATATATATATATATATATATATATATATATTCGTCTGTCTTCGCAGTGGCTTAGCGAATTATGTGTTGCGCTGATAAGCTCAAGAACGGGAGTTCGATTACCGACCATGGCGGTAACATTACCGCGCAGACGAAATGCGATAACACCCGAGTATTTATTCGCAGCGCGCGCATTAAGCAAACCCAGGCACTCCAAATTAAGTCCAGAGTCTTCCACATATGGTGATCTCCATAATCATGTTGTTGTTATGGCGTGTAAAGCTCCAAAGTCTATCTATCTATCTATCTATCTATCTATCTATCTATCTATCTATCTATCTATCTATCTATCTATCTATCTATCTATCTATCTATCTATCTATCTATCTATCTATCTATCTATCTATCTATCTATCTATCTATCTATCTATCTATCTATCTATCAATCAATCAATCAATCAATCAATCAATCAATCAATCAATCAATCACCGATGTGCCCTTGAGATATTTTGTTGATGTTGCCATGTTCGGCGTTTCTAAGTAAGCTTCGGTATATTACAGTGTAACATATTTCAAATATTTGTCAGCCTCCGAAACGGTTAAGTACCATTCTTTAACGCGCGAAAAAACATGTGGCAGAGCTTCTACGATTCAAAAAATATTTGACGACGCTCCTATAAGTGCCAACTCGAACGTGTCCGACCTCGACTGTCGCAGTGCCACGTCGGGGCTTCATGCCTGGGCCCCGCCTCTGGAAAGACCAGCTACTGGGCGCAAAAGCGGAACAGCTTCTTTTCCGGGTTGGCCGCGTCTTCTTTCTTTTTGGCACAATTTGTTTGGGTGCACGCCCTAAAATCGGGCCGCCTTGCCCTTCTCCCGGTTAGCGCAGAAGGTGCCGAATGCCCGCCGGATATTTCGAGCGGCGTGACGGCGCTGCCACCGCCAAACGGGACACTCTAGGCGCAGAAACTGAAGCAAGTGCGGCTCTTGGTCGAACGCGCCTGTGCTCAACCTCAACGCGCGCCTGTCGAATCAGTCGCTTGCTGCATAGAAACCCCAGTACTGCTGAGCTTATAGATGCATAAAAAAAAATTGGCCGCGTATCTGCGTGCTTTGCTGCAAATGTCGTCTAAAGACGATAGAAGAGGTGCTGCGTGAGATATGGAGGCCATCTGGCAATACGTCGGGAAACATGAGTGCTGTGTTGCGGGCTGGTAGTCCCGGCGCAGCGGACGCCCAACTAAAATTGTGCACCTGACGTGTATAGGACCAGCCATGTTAGCTAAGACAGTCGCGTGCATCGACTGAGGCAAATTTAGGTTAAACGTAATAGAACTTCGCTCCCAGGCGTGTTCTGCCCAACTGGAGGCTGTGTAAATCAAGTGACGTTGCAAGTGCGAGTTCTTCCGGCACTGTTGTACAGTCGCCGAAATATTTAACTATCGTTCGCGAGCGGCACTTTTTTCTGTGTATCTTCGCCACATGACTGAATTAAGTTCCAGAAAGGGTGAAGGCAAATGCATGCCCACAAAAAATAATTTTTAGCTACTTCGTTCAATCATATGGCGCTGACACAAAAAATGTTGCCGCTGAGCACGATAGTTAAAGATTTGTCCGGCTATACGCCTATGTAACGTTATGGAGAGGCGCGGCCAGGATGCCCTTGCATATAAATCAAGACGTTTCGCAGCTAATGAACACATCGCTGCCCGGACGAAGAGGCCGTTTTCTTTCGTAACCCCACGGGGCTCCCTCCCACTGTCAGCGGAGACGCGAATGGTGTGCGCACGTGACGGCGGCGCCTGCCGCGGAAATGGCTACCTCAGGGTCACGGTGCCACTCGGAGCACGGCTTGTATCTCCCCCCCAAAACGAGGACCAGGTTTCACGTACAGTTTTAAAAGAAAGCTGCTAGAACGCGCGCGCGAACGTGTATTCCGCGTGGACTGCATCGAAAGACCTGGTTCCTGCTTCTTCGGAGACTTCTCCTTCCCTCCGCAACGCGTTGCGGCAACCCCGGTGCTGTCGGAATAAAACAGTGCAGCGCTTTGAAGGCTGCGGCTAGATCCCAACCCCTTAGAAACTCACGAGGCCCCTTGTGCATTCCCCTAACGACTCGAAGGCGAAAGCCATCTTCTTCTTATCAGTCGATGTATTGATCCTCTCCCCCAACCACCCAACGAACGCTTTCTGCACCTAAAGGGGTTTTGCACTGCCCTCAGGATCGGAGGCACTGGAAGTTTTGTTCACCTCACCGGGTTTTGCACTGCCTTCGTGATCGGCCCACCTTTGACCAAGCGACAATATCATTATACGGTGCGACCATCTTACATCACGTTATGTGATAACATAATGACGTCACTGTGACTTCGTGATGACGGCGGAAAATTTGGCGATCTGTAACGTCATTTTGATGCAATATGGTGACGTCATCATGTGATGATGATTTTTCGCTTCTGTCGTGTTGACGCCGCCGACGGTCAATTTTCCGTCAATTTTCGGCACCTAAGGCTCTCGCTTTAATAGTCAGTGCAGTGAACTCGGTGTCGCTCCTGATCTGATATACCTGTGGGCGGTGATGCAAACATCGCAGGAGAAAGCTGTCGTGACATTGTGATACCATAACAATTCGTGCAATTCGGTCACCGTCAAAGTCCGACTTTACATTTTCGGTCTCTTGCACACTAGCGACTGCATTCGTGATTTTACTGTACTGCACGGTATTAGCAAAACGGAGAGCGGCTTCCGCCCCGCTCCGCATTTGTTGCAGGGTGGCGGCGATGATAGAACGAACGAGAACTAGGAAGATGAAAACTAAGGCAATGTGCGTAACGTTTAACGAATGCCCTTTCCTGGCAGCTTGACCTCCAATGGTACATCGCGCATGCGTGCATGTGGGTCGCACTGTATAACGCAAGCACGTGTGAGCACACGTCCGACTACGCGTAGAAAAGTAAAAAAAAAAATGAACAATCGCCGAGCACGCATTCAGACAACGGTGTTCACCCTGTTGCTTTCTCGCCGATATTCGAGAAAAAGAAGCATAAGAACAAAAAGGTCTTGCGTAATCTTTTGGCGGACGTATACCACGTCTGAAGGCTATGGAAGGTGGTTGCAATCGTTATGGGCGTTGTGTGTCCGTTTAGTGATCACTGGTTAGTCTTGCTTTTAGGCGTCGAAATGAAAAATGCTGCGATTGAGCAATGGACTTGTATAACGTTGCGCCCGTAGATGTAAAAGTTAAATTTTCTTTTTCTTTTTTCTCACTTTTGGCCGTGTTGTTGCGTGAAAGGCCTGTTATGTCGACCTATTAACTGCGAAAAAAAAAAAGCCAATCGAACGCACACGACACACTTTCAGCGAGGATTGTAGAAAAAGCAATGATAAAGCTATGCTAGCTATCAAAGAGCCGTGCGTTTTCCGGTTCTATGCGACCGCGTAAGAGCTTTCCATTTGGGTGCCAACTACTGCACTGGAAGAATGAATATGTGCGAGCCAAACTCAACTGGGCTTATCTCTTCTTTACGATTCCGAGCAACTCGTGCCTTCACTGTATGCGCGATCCTGAGACAAACATTGAAGAGATTGCAGTTGGCAAATAAAAAAAAGAAAGAATATGTTAACACTCGGTTACCGGTGGTTCTTACGACAATGTATTCAACATTTGACGACACGTGATAGTAAATGAATAAACAAAAGGTTAAGGGGAATACACTGGCAGCCCAGCAGTGGCAGTTGGCTGATGGTCATTTAGAAAAATGCCATTCAAAAGTTAGTAAGTGCAGCATTAACACAGCCCTCATAAGCCAACCGACCGTACCGTTTCGCTGTTCCTATTTGAGCTTATGTGTTTGTAATAAATTCGACTTGATATCGAGAGAGAGAGAGAGAGAAAAATGTAATGCGGAAAGGCAGGGAGGTTAACCAGAAAACATATCTGGTTTGCTACCCTGCACTGGGGAAGGGGTAAGGGGAGACAGAAAAGTGGGAAAGAGAGGGATGGGATAGGGAGGGAGGGAAGCACAAACGCACACACACACACACACAGGAGTGTCACAATCGTTCAACGAGGCGGGTCGCTCGCAGAAACTTCATCAGCGCCTTCGTTGCTTTCTGGCGTGAAGCTCGATCGTTCCGACATTCCAAGATTGACTGCTCAGAGAGCGGCTGGTCGTCGAGGCGAGCAAACACTGCTGCGAGGGATTGTCTCTCAGAGCTGTATTGAGGGCACTGACATAAAATGTGTTCAATGGTTTCGTCATTGCCACAATATTCACATGCAGCGCTGTCTCTCATTCCGATGCGGCACGCAAAGGCGTTCGTAAAAGACACCCCAAGCCACATGCGGCAGAGAAGGGTCGTCTCGGATCGGGGCAGGCCAGATGGAATGCTGAGTCGTAGGCATGGATCCAGGCGGTGAAGACGGGTGTGGAGAAAACCGGGCGTGTTCCACATAGACCTTGCGACATCATGCGCAAGCGTATTAATCTTTGCTGCTGCGTCGCTTCTTGACAGTGGGATAGGTTCTATCACGCCATTTTCGTGAGCATTCTTAGCTGCATCGTCGGCATGCTCGTTACCGATGATGCCGCAGTGGCCTGGCAACCACTGAAAAGTTTTAGCATTTCCTTCGTGTATTAGTTGATGGTACAGTTGTCGTATTTCCAGCACCAATTGGTCTTGAGCCCCACGACGTAGAGCAGTTCGAAGACATTGCAGAGCTGGTTTCGAATCAGTAAAAATGCCCCATTTTTGTGGCGCTTCTCGATAAATCCTGCGGAGTGCGCTGCGGAGTGCCGCAAGCTCCACGGCTGTCGATGTTGTCTTGTGTGACGTTCGAAACTGTATGTTTTCGGCTCTTGCTGGGAAGATCACAGCTCCTGCAGATCCTCCAACAGTTGTCGAGCCATCCGTGTAAAGTTTAACATGATCTTTGTAATCTTCGTGCAACATGAGTAGAGTCATCTGCTTCAAAGCTGGCGATGAGAGCTCCGCCTTCTTGCGAATCCCCGGCACTGTCAAGAGCAGTTTTGGTCGGTCCAAGCACCAAGGGGGTGTTAGAATCCGTTCCGGAGGCGTGTAGGCTGTTGGAAGGCACTCTCGGTAAGTCAATATTCTCTTACAGAAGGAGGTACTCGGTCGGACTTGATGTCGACTTGATATCGAAATGCCAACATAAACCAAGTAGGTGCCAATCCTGTTCGGTAATTGTACTTTACTAGCGTTAGTAACCGTACTAAAAAGATAGTGACGATCATAGTTGTAGTAAATTTACTAAATTTGTATTAAAACTTTCCTGCAGGTATAGTAACCGTAAGTCAATGTGGATGTCAATTTATTGCTTTTGGATACAGGAAGACGAGGGTCCAGCAAGTATAGATTTCTGGCCTTGGTTGGTGCGACGTACGCAGTGCTAAGCGCACCACCCATATGACTGGACAGGAAGGAACACCTATACAGAGCTTGTGTGTGTGTTCCTTACTGTCCCGTCATATAAGTTCTGCGCCTAACACTGAGTAGGAACTGTGTCATGGTAGTAAAGTTACTAACTACGTAGTTACTACCTGTAGTTAAGGTAGGGAATGTTGTAACAAGCATTTATCACCTCAAAGTTAGTAAATACTGCTACTTTTTTAATAGCGTACGGCTAATAAAATAATAGTTTGTGCAGTCCACAGAAAAAAAAGTTATGGTACACTGGAATCATGAGAAGGCTGAAATTTCAGCGTTCCCTGTGCCTCGAACTTGGGGTTGCCGTTGGTGGCTACTTTGCGTCAAATTGGCTACTTTGTGATCCCATCTGGCGACGAAGATTTCCGTTTGGCTCCATGGCTACTTTCTGGCCACTTTTGAACTTTTTTTCTGGCGCATTGGGTAACCAATGTTCTCAGTAGTTGCAGATAAAATACACTGTTTCCAAGCATTTTTGTCGTGTCAACTGATGCGCGAGCCCCTACACCAGCAAGCTGGTGAACATTGAGGCACCGCACCGCAACGTGCCTGCAAATACGGAGTTCTCATGCGCGTTGGCGAACACGTGGCTAGCACGCTGGTCACGCTGCTCGCCATTTTTCTTTTCCGATGCTACGCGCAAGTTTCTCACACTAAAGCGCAGCGCGTGCTCTCGTGTGAACTTGGCAAAAACAGAGATCCGTTTCGAAATGACGCTGGGCTCTTAATCTTCAACCAGATTTCGCTATCTGAAGCTGTACGGGTATTAATAAATTCTACTAATCAAATTCGGTCTGTGGCTTCAATGAAAAGCTGCCTGAATGTGTAATGTTCGTATACTTGTTGGCTTGAATGTTCCAAGATCACTTCGTATCTGGCCAGTCTACTTTTAAGCTATATGCAGGAGCACTAAACTTCTTATAACTTCGTTTATTTACATCATATCCGCGGCTTGAGGACCAAGTAAGAGGGAGAACTTGTGGTCTTATTTCAACGCTATTTCTTATGCGAAATGGTATTGCTTATTGTTGACTAATAAAAGATGTACTCATAATACTGCTTGTTTTCTATTTGGCTACAAACTTGGTGATAAAATAAACGGCCCGACTATTTTGGCTGCTTCTAGCTTGACTTCTGGCTCCTTTTCAAATCCGCTCAGCGGCAAGCCTGCTCGAATTCAGCGTGTGAATGTCCGGCAGAGTTTGCGAGCTGCACGGAGAACTAATGAGACTTGGAGCATCTTTGAACGAAACAACGCCAAAGACGGAGTAAGGCGAGTGTCATACAGAGTACCCACTTCCGCGTTGTTTCTTTCAAGGATGTTTCCGTGCCTAGACAAAGAGCGTTTGCAGTAGAGCTCGCGCCCCGCAAATATTTACGGTGTACTGCACATCCGAATAAGCAAGCAGCACTGTCAGTGTAGGTATATGCGTCCCACCCTTGCCTGAATTGTACGCGACAGAGGAGAAGTTGAAACCAAAGCCGCCGCCTAATATAACAGCAGCGCCTTCACACGGGTAACTCGGAATGTCTGCGTCCTCCTCGTTGCTATTCCACCCTAATTCAAGCGCCAGCGCCGTCATGCTGAAGCGAGAGGTCTTGCGTGGGACACCATATATTCAACGGCGCAAATAGAGCGCCGTTGGCTTCACGTGCTTTTTGTGCGGGACAGAAATGCGACGAGCGCGAGACAGATTTCTGCGAACTGCTTCCCCAGATAAACAACACCTTTTTACGCTCTATCGGGCGCCGCGACCGTTGAACTCCTTTAATTTGATCTCGAGCCAACGGTCTTCGCCGCTGCCGGATTAAGGTCAGCCACTCGATTAGAGCCGCCTCGACTGGCGCGGTGTTGGAGTGGCCCGCGCACTTTCGACGCGGTGTTTGCCGACAAGCCAACTGCGGTCGTTCGGACGCGGTCGCAGAGACTGAGCGCTTCCACCTCACGGCACGCGACACGTTCCGTGGTGGCGGGCTGGTTTCTTTGGCGGTGCTTGTGAACTGAAAATAAACGAACACGACGGTGCTGGGGCTAGGTGGGGGTCCGCGCCGCGTGCCCCCGCTATTTTCGTGCCCTCCCCTCGGATGTCCTTCCCCACGCGGCTCGGAGTGAAACATTTACGCGTGACGTCCTAGTGTTTGTTAGTGTAGTGCGTGTATATACTGTGGCAAAAGAAAGTCAAGACGCTTTATCGCTCTGCCCCGCGATAAAACGGTGCAGTATGCCAACTGCAAGTTCTGCTCTGTTTTTTCAATAACATTTCACGCTAGTGAAAGTTTCGGAAAGCTTGCGCGTCCGCTTTTTTTTTTTTTTAAGGCGAAAGCCTAGGTGTATCACCAAACGGGAAGTTTGACCGTCGGCGGCGTCAACACGATGATGCAAAAAATAATCATCACGTGATGACGTCGCCATATGACGTCACCATGACGTCGCCATATGACGTCGTCATGACGTCACATAAATTTTGTGACGTGACCGTGCGGTCACATAACTTGACATCACATGATGACGTCACCACATGGTATCGCCGCTTGGGCATAGGTGGTCGATCCCGGAGGCACGTGAGGTGCAGAAAGCTTGCCTCCGTTCTCGGAGGCAGTGCAGAACAGCGCTAGCCGCAGAAAGCTTTCGGGGGCAGTGTGATTGATTCAGTCGACTGAGAAGAAAAAGAAACAGAAGATGGCTTTCGCCTTCGAGTCGTCTTAGGCGGATGTGTAAGGGACCCTGTGAGTATTTTTACTATTATTATTATTATTATTATTATTATTATTATTATTATTATTATTATTATTATTATTATTATTATTATTATTATTATTATTATTATTATTAACAGACCAGAAAAGGCCCACAATGTGGTCCCGTGATTCCTTGTGAATTTACGCGACGTGAACATGCGCAATATTTCTTAACGACTCGCAGCTTGCAATGTGCTTGTGGAGACAGAAAGATCAAGAAAATAAGCAGCTTTTCTGGGACTTGGCAATTGTGTCAGCATTGCAAGAAGTGACACAGCGCACGTATGTTCTTACATGCTACGTGGCACCAGGACATACGTCGAGTCGGACTGCATTATCGATTGGCCTTATTGCGTAGCAACCGACAATACTGCCAATTTCATTAATCAGACACGAAAACAGTTTAAGGCTTCTTCTTATATCTTTTGTGGAGTTTAGCGCTAAAAAAGAAAAGAAAGAAAGGAAAGAAAGGAGGGAGAGAAGGCAGGACACGCACAAGAGTTAGGTTTCAGCAGTGACTCACGGAAAGCCGCATCGCATGTATTGCCGCGGCGAGACGAGTTGAAGTTTAGAGGAAGCAAATAATGGCATTCGCCATAAAACAGCGCACACACACGAAGACGAAAAAGAAACAAACCAACAACACGACTGCTGAATATCAAATAAATTTTTCTCATTCAGCACATATCAACGAAGCAGAACATGACATAGGCTACAAACTAATGACGGCATACGCGGCATAAGCAAGAACGTCATAATCCACATCCTAAGTGACATCTAAACTTGTCCTTGTCTTCCTTGACGTCCTTTTCTAGGAGGAGGCTAAGTGAGGTGTGGCTAATACAACCCCTTCACCCCCTTTTTGATGTGAAACGCTTCGACACATGAGCCGACGGTGCGATCTTGATGCCTACATACAACACTTGTATCAGTAAGGACAGGATAGCATTTGCACTTCCTACAGTGGGCGGGCAAGTGAGCATGCTAATTTTTCTTTAGTGTCGTGCTGTGCTCTCCGAGCCTCGTGTTAACGCACCGGCCCGTTTGGCGCGATGTAAGAGGCACCACATACACCACACCGTCAGGGAAATTGTCGAAGCGTTTCACATTAAAAATGGGGGAAGGGGTTGTGTAAGCCGGACCTCACTTAACCTCTAGAAAAGGACATTAGGCTTTTGGAAGGCACTTAGGATGGGGATTATGATTGGCTTGCTGATGTCGCGCACACCGTCATCAGTTTGTAGCCTTCATACGCACTTGTTGCATCACCTAATGTTCTGCTTTATGGATATATGTTGCTGTGTTGAACTATATAAAAAAAAAATTCGGCAGATCCCACGCACTGTGGGAATCGACGTAATGCGAAGCAGTCAGCAAAGAGCTGCACACATCGCCTTGTTTGTCTTTGAGCCAAATGAAATCATTCATGCCATGGCATCTAGTCCACCATATATCGCATGTTTGCCATGCACGCATGCATGCACAGTCTAGAGTACACCATGCCAATGAAACGCATATTCTGGTATATAAATGCATGACCTGTCGTTTATGTTCATCACGCACTCGTGTCATGCCATACCAATTTTGGTATATATCACATTAACAAAACGGCCGGAAGCGCACCATGACAGTGGCATGTAAATCATACCGTACATGACATGCATAACATGATTCGCATATTCAGACCTCTCATTTATGTTCGTCATACAGTCACATCGCGCAATACCAATTTTGGTGTATATCAAAGGAGCGAAATGGCCGCGAGTGCACCATGAGTAGAGCATGTAAATCATGCCACACATGACATGAATATTATGGTTTTTCATGTTACCACCTGTCACTAATGTTCATCATACAGTCACATCGCGCAATACCAGTTTTGGTGTATATCAAGCTATCGAAACGGCCGCGAATGCACCATGAGCGTGGCATGTAAGTCATGACATACATGGCATGCATGTCATAGTTTTCATGTTAGCACCTGTTATTCATGTTCTTCATACAGTCACATCGCGCAATACCAATTTTGGTGCATATCAATCTAGCGAAACGGCCACGAGTGCGCCATGAGCATGGCATGTAAATCATGTCGTACATTTCATGCATGTCATGATTATCATGTTACCACCTTTCACTTACGTTCGTCATACACTGGCGTCGCGCAATAGCAATTTTGGTGTATACCAAGCTAGCGAAACGGCCGGGAATGCACAATGAGCGCGGCATGTAAATCATGACATACATAACCTGCATGTCATGATTTCCATGTTACCACCTCTCATTTACGTTCGTCATGCAGTCGCGTCGTGCAATATACCAACTTTGGTGTACATCGAGCTAGCGAAGCGGCCGCAAATGCATCATGAGCGTTGCAATTAAATCATGACATACATGACATGCATGTCATGGTTTTCATCTTACCAACTGTCATGTTCTTCATACAGTCACATCGCGCAATACCAATTTTAGTGTATATCAATCTACTGAAACTGCCGCTAGCGCATCATGAGCGTGGCATGTAAATCAGGTCGAACATGACTTGCATGTCATGATTTTCATGCTACCACGTCTCACTTACGTTCGTCATACTGTCGTGTCGCGTAACACCAATTTTGGTGTATATCACGCAAGCGAAACGGACGCGAATGCACCATGAGCGTGGCATGTAAATCATGACATACATGTCATGGATGTCATGGTTTTGATGCTACCACCTGTTATTCATGTTCTTCATACAGTCACATCGCGCAATACCAATTTTGGTGCATATCAATCTAGCGAAACGGCCACGAGTGCGCCATGAGCATGGCATGTAAATCATGTCGTACATTTCATGCATGTCATGATTATCATGTTACCACCTTTCACTTACGTTCGTCATACAGAAATGTCTCGTCATACCAGTTTTCGTATATATCCCTTCATTTAAACGGCCGCGAGCGCCCCGAGACCATGTCATGTAAATCATGCTGCACATGACATGCGCGTCATGATTTGCATGTTAGGACCTGTCATTATGTTCGTCATGAACTCTTGTCACGCCGTACCAATTTTGGTATACAGTCGAAACCCGCGATAACGAAATCCAGAGGGAACGAAATTCTCACCGCAACGAAATATTTTCGGAGCACCTGCGAACGCCCTTAGGAGTCAATGCATTTCGTAACTCGCGACTACGAAATATATTCATACCGCAGTCCCTCATTAACGAAATTTTTGAAACACGAGTGCGCAAATAATCTACTCTCGCAACATTAACTACATTCGAAAACTGCTGAAATGTATTCATGCTACACTTAATTTGTGAAAAACTATAGCTACAGCGATAGCTTCAAAGCCAATAGCTATCGCTACAGCGATAGCGACTTCGCTGTGCTTGGCTTTGTCGGCTTTGCGCGCACATGGTCGCGTGTGGAGCCATTTGTGGAGCGTTTGCTTGGTCGCTTGGTGCAACGTCGCTTAGTGGCTTGGTGCAATTCCCGATGGCCTCAGCGTCCATGAGTTCGTTTACTCGGACGAAGGCGTCGTCGAGCACGAGGAAGTGACTGATGAAGCCATCGTCAGTAGCGTGTGCAAGGCGGGCGATCCCGATGAGCAACGACCGGAGCAGCCAGAGAAAACAACAAGCCTCCAGGATGTGCTGAATACCTTCGACACAATTCGCTCGTTTCTCGGCGAGCACGACGACGACGACGTGGCGATGGACCATTTCTTACAGTGTGAGTCGAGAGGCATGAAATTGCTGCATGGTAAGGCCCGCCAAAGCAAACTTACTGACTTTTGGAAATAAAATGTGTTTTTTGTAAATTCCGTGTCTTTTCTGCCGCATTCTCGCGCCAACGAAATTCCCGCAAGAGCGAAATTTTGTGCTTTCCCCGCCGATTTCGTTATTGCGGGTTTCAACTGTATATGAAATTAACGTAACGGCCGCAAGAGCCCAAAGGCCGTGGAATGTAAATCATGCTGATCATGACATGCGTGTCATGATTTTTCATGATATGACCTGTCAAGTTATGTTCGTAATAAGGCCATGTTATGACAACACCAATTTTGGTATACATCCGATTAACGAAACGGCCAGGAGAGCACAAAGTCGTAGGCGGCTAGATAGTAGATATAGATAGATAGATAGATAGAATAGATAGATAGATAGATAGATAGATAGATAGATAGATAGATAGATAGATATAGATAGATAGATAGATAGATAGATAGATAGATAGATAGTAAGAGATAGATAGATAGATATATAGAATGATAGATAGATAGATAGATAGATAGATAGATAGATAGATAGATAGTAGATAGATAGATAGATAGATAGATAGATAGATAGATAGATATAGATAGATAGATAGATAGATAGCTAGATAGATAGAATAGATAGATAGATAGACTAGATAGATAGATAGATAGATAGATAGATAGAATAGATATGATAGATAGATAGATAGTATGATAGATAGATAGATAGAAGTAGATAGATCGATAGATAGCATAGTAGCATGATTCGATAGATTAGATAGATAGATAGCTAGAAGATAGATAGATAGATGAAGTAGATAGATAGATAGCTAGATAGATAGATAAGATAGATAGATAGATAGATAGATAGATAGATAGATCGATAGATAGATAGATAGATACGCTCAAACGTCGCAGAAGTTCGCTAAGAAATGTTGCGCATTTCAAAAGGTTGATAGTCAGCGCTCGTGCCGTCGGTTTACCGCTCTTTCGTCCTCGTGTGCGTGCGCTATTTTATGATGAAGCTCTACCAACTCGCCGATATATACTTTGCTCACGGAATAACAGTTCTTCCGGCAAGATTGCACGGTAGACAAGGCAGCTTTGCGCGCTATTATAGTGAGGCTGAGCTGCGTTACTCCGTTTACCAGGGATGGTTAGTGCGGCGACAAGGGATCGAGGGGAGCCACATTCATTTCCTGCTGTCTCCGTCTATATTTAAGGAGGCCGCCGGGCGGTGCCAGCCAGCTCGACGGGTCGGGTGGCGGCGGGCGCGCATCTTGTTGATGCGCGGCGCGTTGTCGCTCCGGGGCGATCGTCCATCTGTCGCGTTCTTTGATGCCGCTCGTTCGTTGGGCGTCCCGGGGCCTCCTACCCGCGCGCCTTCCCAACTGCTCGGGGCGAAGACGACATCCTCTCGGCGAGTAGCGTATGCGTCAACCTGACGTCGTCTTATGTCTCCCTCTAGTTTGTCTGTCGATGGCCGGATCCAAGGCTGCATTTCGCTCCAAGAGATGTTTCTATTAGTCGCAGTGCATGGGGGTCGAACGTCCTCGCGCGCGCACGGCCTTTGTCTCGCGACAAAACGTTTGTTCGTGATACTACTTCGTCCTGTTGGTGGTGCGACACCGGTACCTGCAACGCGAATAAGACACGGACATACGCACACGCCCAGTTTCGCTGTGTGTGCATATCCGTGTATGTTCGCTCTCCTATGTAGAACGTTACTCGTATCGACGCTCGTGAGAAGCGCGCGCGTCGCCGCGTCTGTGACTCCCATATCTGCTTTTCCCGCTAGGACACCTCTCCAGGCGAATTTCGCACCGTCTCGTGTATGCGCGGACGGCGTAGTTTGACGACGCAAGTGGTCTTGCGAGATCGATACCTTCGCTTTCAGAACAAAGAAGGCTACCGGGCATAAGGTAGCTTCTTTTTTTTTTAAGGCGAAAGCCTTAAGAAAGCGAGAACTGACCGCCGGCGCTTAGCGTCGGCGGCGTCGACACGAGTGATGAAAAAAAAATATCATCACCTGACGACGTCCCCATACGACGTCACAATGGCGTCACAGATGTTAAAATTTTGGATGTCAATATGGCGTCGCTATGACGTAATCGTGGCGTCACATAAAGTGACACCACGTGATGATGCCATCTCATGACATCGTCGCTTGGTCCGAGGTGGGCCCATCACGGATGCAGTGCAAAACCAGGTGAGGAGCATAAAACTTGCAATGCTCCCGATCTTGGAGGCTGTGCACAACCATCTTAGGTGCAGAAAGCTTTTGGAGGCGGGCGGGAGCGGATCAATAAACACATCGATTGAAAAGAAAACGAAGACGGCTTTCGCCTTCGAGCTGTCTTAGGCAAATCCATTAGGGACCCTGTGAGTTTTTCGTTGACTTTTTCACTCTCATTGCGTAGTTTTAGACATAGAGACATCATCGTTAGTTTTGTGAGCTAATGTCGTCACCACAACCGTTTCCGGTTAATCTCGCGAACGCACACCTCTCTCGCTGTAGCTATAATCGCATGTTGCAAGAGAGTTGTCTGAAAGATAGCTTAAGGTCGTTTCGGTGTTTGTTACAGGACATGCTGACAGATTTCTCTACTTTTACTGACGTGATCTACAGGCAGGCTGGCTGGCTTCTCAACATGACAATCTCTGAATACTGCTATGCTGGGAAGTCTTCCCAGTATAGTAGTTTCTGAAGACCGCTGTTGTCTGAAAAGCTGCAAAGCGCAGGGGCTGGCTAATGTTCATTGACTCGTTTGTTTCACTCGTTCGTGACGATATGACCATTTTGTCTCTTTTTTGCAACTGTCGCGTCTCACGGATCTTCTGAATGGTTGCCCGTGCGAGACGTCGGAGCGAAAACATATGATCCCCTCTATCGTGCACTTAGAGCGCACGCGGAAGCGACCGGAGGAGGTTTAGGCTCAGCTGAATCTGCTCTCCCCCTCCCTGCTCTCGGACGCGTGGGATGATGCGGCTATTCGCGCGAGTCGCTCGCTGCGGGCCCCTTCGAGGTTGGTGCCTTCTTCCTAGTGCGTGCCGATACGCGAGGCACGACCTGTCGCACGCGTCTTGTACGTACACGATGCATCCGGTGCGGCGGGCTATACAAGCGGCTGCGGCTGACAGAAGCCCGTAACTACGCGACTGGCGTAGTTCGGGTCATCTTCTCGACAGCCGCGGTTTTCACGATGGTCTCGCCCCCGGTGCAACGGGCACTCTTCAGTGCCACGTGCTTGTGCTTAGTTGCGTGCTACGTTCTTTAATCGACCTTTGCTCTATACAATCGTTAGTTTATTATCTACATAAAGCTCATTTTGGAACGTCGAGGCGCAGAAGCGAGAAACAGCTCATTTGCTTGTCAACCAAAAGAAAAGGAAAACGACAAAAGAAAGTCACACCTTCCCTTAGCTAAAGACGACTCGAAGGCGAAAGCCATCTTGATTTTCTTCTCAGTTAATTTCACTGATACGTGCCCCTCTTCCTTGAAGTTTGCTGCACCTCACGTGATCTTGCACAGCCCCCGAAATTGGCCCACGTTTGACCAAGCGACGATGCCATGTGATGGCATAATCATGTGATGTCGTGTTATGCGGCATTATGATGGTGATGCACATATCGGTGGTTTGAGCCATGATCGACGATGTCATAGATGACCTTATCATGACGTCGTCGTTGATCACGCGACTTTTTGCATCGACGTTTTGCACGCGACTTTTTGCTCTAATGGAGTACCCTGCGCACGCCTGTGTTCATCATCATCGTTATGAGCCACAACGTCAATACGTAGCTCTACATAGCGAAGCTATACGTAGGAGCACGTGTTACCTTACAGACTCGTAGGGGGCAATTCGCTGACTTCGGCACTTCATTGAAAAAGACAGGCTCTCACGGGCCGTTCAAAAGGTCGATTTATTGCACAGTACTTACTCGTTTTCTCTCAGTTGTCTTACACACACGAGTGCGGCCAGGCCTTCTTGCGTTCTTAAAGTGTAACACCTGCCGAAATGTTTTAACGGCGGAGCTTTTTATGCTCGGAGAAAGTCCGTTAGTGGCGAACAAAAAGTATCATCGCTATGAACCGGCACGCGCTGCTTTCGTCCTCTCCTGCTTCGCTCCCAGAACACGTGTTCCGATATGTCCGGCGTGGGAAGCGATAACTTTTGATTGGCCATAGAACAAGCACACAGAGAGAGAGAGAAAGAAAGACTGAAATAGAGAAATAAAGAGAAGAAAGAAAAACATAGACAGAGAAAGAAATAGACAGATAGAGAGCGAAATAGAAAGAAACAGACACACAAAAGAGATTAGAAAAACAGAGCAAGACAGAATGAAAAAGGAAGAGAGAGAGAGAATAAAAAAAGAGAGATAAAGAAATAGGGAGACAGAGAAAGCGAAAGACAGAAGAAGCGAGAAATGGACAGAGAGGGAGATAGATATGGAAGAAAGAGAAAGAGATTGAAAAAAGAGGGAGGAGGAAAGAAAGAGAAAAATAAAGAAAAACAAGGTAGGTAGTCAACCTCCGCACTTTCTTCGGGCTTGACAGCACCAGTGCGAAGCTGCCTTAATTTTTTTGTTCCCGCTTGAAAGCACTCGAGCGCGACTATGACTGAGCGTTGAAGACGTTGGTTTTGTTCACAAGCGCGTAAACGTTCGCTGTTTTTGGCTGAAGTATAACACCTAAAACGAGATCTCCTATAAAAATCTGCCAGGACATTCAACGTGCGCCCTAGATCCAGTGACACAAATATCTGCGCAGTACTATTTAACCGTATGAAGCACGTAAAAGCACTCGAGGTCAGAGAAATGAGTAAATTTAATTGGCTGGCGCTACTGTACAAGTTCTCTTTCTCAAGGACGGCGCCATTTATATCTCAGTGTAGTCCAGTAGCGTAGCCAGAAACTTTTTTTTTTTGAGGGGGGGGGATGTTCAACACCCCCCTGGCGCAGTGCTTTAGTTCACGGCAGGCATATAGTGGCTAGAGCACAGCTGGACTAAATAGATGCAGCAACTTGTCGGGGACGAATTCGGAGTTCCCAGGAGGCAGGTCTACGCGCGCGCGTGTCACTTCTTGTCCGGTCGTGCGTTAAGAAAAATAAAAAACAACGTAACCTTGAGTCACGACTTGAGCGCCCGACATCATCGCAACCCGGCCCATGGTGAATATAATAAAAAAAAAGCCGCACCTCCCCGAAGGGGATCGTGAGGAAATGCGAATGCATTTGGGTGCACCCGATGAGTGTGCGATTAATTAATGAAGAGAGACGAGAGTGTGCACGTAAGCATTATTTATTCATACGTCAGCACCTGTTCGTGTTATCGTTGTACCTGACGGCCACAATCACCGCCTTGTGGTCGCTGATGTGCACGGTCAAAGGATCTTTGAGGAGCATACGCGCGGCACAGTTTCCCGTAAAGACCAGATCAATGCAACTCCCGTGAATGCGGCAGAGAGACAATGCATAGATTGCTTGGTCTGCATGTACTCCACCAGCCACTCGCCACTCTTCTTGCGCACGTCAACGTTGAAGTCGCCGACCAAGACAATGGGATCAGAGGGTTTGGAGCGCACACGCATACTTTCCATAGCCGCGTCCAGCTTCGCGGCAACGGCGTCCCGAGCGAGGTTGGGCGCGAGGTACACGGTCACCACAAAGACTCCGTCTCCGGTGTAGGCAAGGGTGTACAAGTCCTTGTACGGAGACGCGCCTCGAACGGGAGACGTGGCAACGGCGTGCGATATCAGTTCCCGTACTCTACCGTACTCGCATCGCGGAGCGAGCTCCGCGATGCGAGCGCCCTCACCGGGTACACTCCTCCTCTCCCTTACCCTCCGCTGCTCCGCGATGCGAGCGCCATCACACGCCCGCGCGCTCCTCTTCCTCCTTACCCTCCGCCGCTCACCACCTGCTCCGGTTGCTAGGCGCGGCGCAGCTGTTGCTAGGGGCGAGGAGGTGCGCGCGTGGAGAGATCTTTGCGCACGCCGACCAGGGACGCACGACAACCCCTGACTAAGAAATGCATTCGCATTTAAAAAAACGCAGTGAGCATCTGGGAGGAATGTGAAGAGTTCCTTCTTCCGTGCTTGACATAATCTTTGTAGTGCGTGCTACCCTGCGATGAAGTTCTCCGACGCGGATGCATCTCCAGAAGGCGCAGTCTCGCGGACATAAGGAAAAAGTGAGCCGTGGCCAGCAACTTGTGAACGCGACGCGTGCGTCTGCTAGTGATGCAGAACTATCGATGGTACTATCGATACTATCGATAGCTGAGTCACTATCGAACTATCGATGGTAAAAAATACTATCGATCCTACTATCGATAGTATAAAAACAACAGCACGAACTCATAGCAGAATAAACTTGGTTCCCCGCACGCGTGGTATACAGTGGAGCCGGAGGAGCAAGCTGAAGGGCAAGAAAGTTGACATGCTTGTGTTCTTCACCTGAGTGTTTTGCTGACACATGATCATCAAGTCAACTGTTCTGCTGTAACGGAAAGGAAGGCGTTACATGTGGTGGAACTGCGCCGCTTAGAATTTATATCGTATTTTATGATTTCAAAATAAAGAAAAATATCATGAACTAGGTTGGTTAATTGTAAGGTGTAACTGGTTGCTTTTGGATGCGACTTTGCTGATGGACATATTCTGCCATTTTCACTGCGGAAATAATTTATTTCTTTCGCCAAAAACTGCTCATAAATTAGGCGAAGCTGATAGTAGGCTATCACAAATATTTTGGCAATTTGGCAGGCCAGCAACAGCATCATTATTCACACCACTTGTTGAATTTCCCGCGCTCATCCCACAAGAAGAAGAAGAAAAACAAATGCGCCTGGGCTCGTGAGCGCGTTCTGTTTTAAAAAGCACTATGAAAAAATCACAGTTTACGAAACCTTCCACAAATGGAAAGTCTGTAAGTGCATGGTGGAATTCTGATTGTGATCGAGAGTACAGGCGCAGAAAGGCTGCATGGAAAAACTTTTAATTAACCAGAATCCTACTAATTGGAGTAATTATAAATATGCCAAGCTAAATTTAAGAGAATTGTTTCCGAAGCTAAAGCTAAACATGACGAAAATCGTTATACTTTTCTATCTAAAAGCAAGAATAAACAAGCTCTTTTAGATTTCTTAGATCTCGTAAGGCTATTCCTTCTCCTATTAACGTAGAATCAGTTGTTCCAACCCCAAAAGAATTGGCTGATTTATTAGATGATATTGCATTGGGACTAAAACAGCGATTTGCCTCTCAATTACAAACAAAATTCCAAAACCTTTAGATGTGAATGATTTCATTGACGTAACCATAGAAGAACTGGCGCATGCTGTTCAGTTACTCCCGAATTCAACCCCCGGTCCTGACGGTATTACGTCAGGCATGTTAAAAATATTATTGATGTCTCTCCTCAGAACCTTCTTAATCTTGTAAATCACTCACTTGGAAATGGTTGGATCCCTCCAGACTGGAGACTTGCAAAAATAATTCCCTTGCTTAAGAAACAAGGAGCAGGTATGCATATTGATAATATAAGACCTATAGCATTAACTTCGCATGTAATTAAATTAATTGAAAGAGTATTATACATCAGAATCATTAAATTTATTGCAGATAACTCGTTATTGAGCCCATGTCAGATAGGATTTAGACCTGGATACTCCATATGGCATGCACATGTAGATTTAGAGGGACGTATTAAGCTTGCTCGCCACAAGCGGCAATTGGCAGCATTAGTCACTCTAGACTTGGCTAAGGCGTACGACAGTGTCGAACATGTCATCTTGCTCAATTCCTTAAAAAACTTGAATTTTCCGGGATATATTATCAATTGGTTGTATGAGTTCCTAAACGATAGGAAATTTTATTGTTCCCAACGTGGCTTATCATCCTCAAAATATGATCAATCTAGAGGGGTCCCTCAAGGTTCAGTTCTTTCCCCTGTTTTATTCAATATTCTATTAAGCTCAATTCCTTTGAACAATAACGTTACAGTTTATGTATATGCAGATGACATTGCATTCTTTGCTTCGGCAGGTGATATTCATTCACTGTATGCAGTATTACAATCATAATTGGGAAGTTTAGAATTCTGGTTTGAACAAATTCGAATGACTCTAAACGTTAGCAAAAGTTCCTTGATTGTTTTTCCATTGAATGCTCCAGTTAGAATTTCCCTTCAGTATCGCCAAGAAGTAATTCCCCAAAATGACTGTGTCAAATATTTAGGAGTTTTTTATGATGAAAAACTCAGCTGGCGCAAACACATTGAGCACGTCAAATGTAAGGCAACACGCGCTGTTGGGATGTTACGTAAGCTTGGTCACCACCCTTCTGGGCTACGCAGAGACAAGCTACTTATGATTTATCGGATGTATGTTCGACCAATTTTAGAGTTTGGTTGCATACTATACTCAGGGGGGCCTGCATACAAGTTTCATCCCCTGGTTCTCATAGAGCGAGAGGCCCTTCGAAGTTGTCTAGGGGTTCCAAAATTTACAGCAAACAGTATTCTATACCTAGAAGCCCGAATCCCCACTCTAGTTTGCAGATTCCGCATTCTCACCGTCAAAACATATTTAAAAATTTTTGCGTCCTCACAAAGTCGAGTACAGTTTATATTCGTAGCTGAATCGTCAACGTTTTTTAATGAGCCTTGGTCTCGAATATATAAACCACAAGTTTTGTTCGTACAGGACCAACTAGAATCATTAAATGTTAACATACGCGACATCGTAGCAAACGATAAATCATCGACCATAACAAAAATTGAATTTGATGATATCTTCCCATCTAATGCCAAACTTTTACCTTCAAGGTATTTAATAGGATTGTTAGAGGATCATTTACTTCGATTGGGCATAAATAACATAATTGCCACTGATGCATCCATGCGCGAAGAGAAGCGGGAGTGGGCATATTTTCAGAGGCTTTATCATGGTCGTACTCCTTGCGCCTCCCAGATTATACTCCCATATTCGAAGCTGAGCTCCTCGCAATTATATTAGCCCTTCGAAAACTACCAGTGAATGAGTCATCAGTTGTTATAGTTACTGATTCGCTGACAGTATGTACATCTTTATCTTCTACTGCTTCTGAGTCTCCCGTTCTAAATGCATTCACTTCCTTAATCCCAAAAAATTTGAATACCGTGCGATTGGTATGGGTCCCAGGTCATTGTGGCATACTAATAAACGAGATGGCAGACACTCTCGCGCGGTGGTCTCTGGGTGGTCCTATTTTGTCCATTGTACCTGATACAGCTTTTATTACTGATTCGAGATTTCGGAAGTATTCTCTAACTCAAGATGCCAAAAGTATGAAAGTACCAGTTCCCGAATATGGTCATCTTTCATTCGGCTGGAATAATAAATGGTGTCCCACTCGAAGACTGGAAGTGGCTATTACAAAATTGCGATGCCGGATACCCCCACTTAATTTTTATTTATACAGGTCTGGTCTGGTGCCATCTCCTATGTGCTATTTTTGTCAGGAATCTGAAAACATTGATCATTCTTGCTTACCTGCCGTCGATTCATTAGGCATAGAAAAAAGCATTTCGAAATTTTATTCAGAAACTAAGAATTAATCTGAATTCTCAAAATATTCTTTCCCTTGGGGCGTCTTCTCTTGGCTTCAGCAACGGGAACGTCTGCTCAGCCCTATGCGAATTTCTCGGTGAGACACGAAGAATTCCCTGCTAACTTATTCCTTAACAAAATTTGATACTCCAGAATTCCTTTCATTCATTCGGTAATTGTTTCTCATATTGTGGTATTATTCTCCTCCTTATTCCATATCGACTAGTCATTCTTAAAATTTCGTTTATTCCTGCGGCAATTGATTTATTCCTCATTCTTTAAAAAATATTATTAAATTAACCGCCGGTTTCATGGCCGATCCCCCGTAGTGGGTAAGAGCCAACAAACGGGCACAAGCAAGCAAGCAAACGAAGGAGCCATCATGACGTTCTGGGCTCATGCGGACGCTAATAAACGTCTGTTTGAGCTTGTAAGTCCGCGTCGGCTGGTTTTTGTGCCACATATTTTACATTTGGTGCCGTTAAACCCGGGAGGCGACAGCCGGGAGCTACCGTCAAGGGACATCGCTGGTGGATACCGACTGGAACAACAGCCGCGAACTACGGAGGCCAACAGATCAGCTGATCGCTATGGACAGGCTCAAGACGAAGAGGACTACGCGAAGGGCCCAGAACACCAAGCTCATTCAAGAGGCAAGTGCCTTACTTGAGCGTGATGACGCGACATTACAACAAATCGACTCGATTTATGAGAGGCTGACGAGCAATAACGAGGAGCTGAAGAAGATCAATGATGAGATGGAGAGCCACATAAGTGACGAGGCATTCGAGGCGGAGTACGCTACTGTAATTGAATATGAGGACAACGCGACCCGCATCTTAGCCGAGCTCCAGAGCAAACGCCGCCAGCATAGCGAGACATCTGCAGTGTCAGCGCCCATCGAAGTTCGCGACGTGCCGGCGGCTATTGGACCTGCTGATAGGCCAGGAGCCAAGTTACCGAAGCTGACAATTAATCCGTTCGCTGGTGACTTGTGCAAGTGGAACGAGTTCTGGGAGCAATTCGATCAGGTCATCAACCAGAACGGCAATCTTTCAACTAGCGACAAATTTAACTACCTGAGGCTGTTCGTGAAAGGAGACGCAGCGGCAGCTATAGCGGGGCTTCCTACCACCGAAGCATGCTACGAAGACGCGTTAGACATCCTGAAAAGACGTTTCGGCGACAAAAGGCGCCTGGAGCAGGAGTATTTCTCAAGGCTTCGAAGGCTTACTCCTGTGCGTTCTTCCAACGAAGTGGCCAAACTCCGCAAGTTATATGACCATGTGCTCATTAACACGCGGGGACTGGAGGCGCTTGGCATCAGCAAGTCGTCCTTTTCATCGATGCTGTGCGACATTCTGCTGAGGGCATTGCCACGTGACATCGTCGTGGCATATCATCGATCCTGCGCGACACAACCTGAAAGCTCCAACAACGTTCAGCATGACACGGAACTAGAGCGTCTTCTTCACTTCGTCTCTATTGAACTGGAGAGCCTCGAAAAAAGTGACTATGGGGAACAGAAAGGATGCGATGAGGTGGCCTATCCTAGAGACAAGAGCCGTCGCTTTCACAGCGCGACCCCAGCGTCATCGGTGCTTCACAACCAAGCTTCAAAACCATCTTCGGATACGGGCTGCACCTTTTGCAAATCTACGCAGCATTTGACGGAGTCCTGCCGTAGAGACCTACCGCTATCAGAGAAGAAGAAGCTTCTCTCCGCCGAAATGCGGTGCTTTCGATGCACCTGTAAAGGTCACCGAGCAAGGGATTGCAGGCGTAGAATTGCATGCTCGAGCTGCGGAGGTCGTCATGCATCTAGTATGTGCGACCCAGAGAAACTGAGCCGAAGAGCGCGGGGAGACGTCAAAGGGAGCAGTACGACCGTATGTGCAGCTACAACCAAGAACAACGCAAGGGGTGACTCTCTGACCTGCGTGCTCCTACAAACTTTCCGCGCATGGGCAGTGACCGATTATTCGTGTCGCTATGTCAGAGGCGTCTTCGATGGAGGAAGTGAACGCACATTCGTAACCGAAGCTCTTTCAAGGCGTTTGAAGTTGAAGTGTCTTGGCTTTGCTACTATAGCAATCAACACTTTCGCTAACGACAGCAGTTGTACACCGAAAAGACTCCGCATCGTAGAGCTTCACCTCCGAAGTCAACATTCCGACGTGGAAGTCGCACTGAGAGCCATTGAGATACCCCACATTTGCCAAGACATCTCAGACAGCACGATGACTTCTGTGTTCGTCGCAGAATTCAAGAAAACCGGACACAATATCGCCGATGAGCTTCTCCACTCATCCATTGAGCAAGAAAGCGGAATAAGTGTACTGATTGGCTCTGACCAGATGTGGACGGTGATGACAGGTGAAATTCACAGACCTAAAAGCGAGGAAAATCTCATTGCCATGAACTCAAAGTTCGGATGGACATTCCAAGGGAGCACCGACCACTGGTCGTCAAAGGCAGTTGACTCCCGAGTCATGGTATGCGTGTTGAAGACTCAAGTGGAGGTTGGTGAAGAGCTAATCCGGTCATTTTGGGAACTAGAGAGTATAGGCATATCTGATACCGGAAACAAGGAAATTGAGATGAGCTCAACTATGCAACACTTCGAGGAAACAATAGAAATGCGAGGAGACAGATACGAAGTGTCATTGCCCTGGAAAACTGGGTTTGAACTATGTGACAACAAAGAAGTCGCCACTACCAGACTAAAGAAACTTTTGAGCCGATTATCCAGCAAAGATGGTCTTCTGCAAACTTACGACGCCACGATCCGCGACTACCTACTAGCCGGACATGCAGAAGTAGTAAAGGAAAAACCTCGAAATCCGGCGAAGGTTTACTGCATGCCACATAAAGAAGTGATCCGGGAACAAGGGCTGACAACAAAGGTGCGAGTCGTTTTCGACGCGTCGTCAAGGGCACGAGGATGCAAGTCGCTCAACGAGTGCTTAGAGAAGGGCGACAACTTGTACCAGGACCTCGTAAAGATATTGTTACGCTTTAGAACGCACCCCATCGCCATAATGGCAGATATTGAGAAGGCCTTTCTTCAGATTTCTATAAAAGAAGAGGACAGAGATGCCTTTCGATTTCTGTGGTTCGAAGAAGGCGATGTTGCTGAGTTCCTGCAGAAGCGAGTGCAGGAATGGAGGATGACCAGAGTACCTTTTGGAGCGACATGCAGCCCATTTCTGCTGACGGCAACCATTCTTCATCACATAAGAAGAGCGCCACCAAGTATGGCCTCGACCGCGAAGACCTTGGGCGAATCGTTCTACGTCGACGACTTAGTCACAGGAGCTGATACGGACGACGAAGCTGCCAAGTTTTGTAAAGAGGCGCAACAGCTCATGCTCTCTGCAGGCATGAACCTTCGCAAGTGGACGACAAACTCCAGAGAGCTTATGAGCCTGTTGGAAGGCGAGCACCGATCAACCAGCCAAGATATGGTGGTACTTCATGAAGCTTCGGTAAAAGTACTTGGAATTGCCTGGAGTCCCCAGAGCGATGAATTCAGCTTCTCAATGGCAAATCTTCTTGCTTTTATTAAAGCAAAATCAGACACGAAAAGGTTTGTTCTGCAAGCAGCGTCAAGAGTGTTCGACCCGATGGGATTCATCGCGCCATACACGGTGTCTGTACGAATATTGTTTTCAGAAAATCTGGACCCGCGGAATCAACTGGGACGAGTGTTTGCCTCAAGATTTACGAGAAGAATGGCAGGACTGGGTGAACCAGTTGACAAAGCTTCAGTCAATTAGGGTACCACGCTACATCAACAGCAACGGAGGGAAGCTGCCCCACGAACTGGAACTGCACGTTTTTTGCGATGCAAGTCCGTTAGCATACGGCGCAGCGGTCTACATCGTGTCTGACAGAGCAAGACGACCTCACTTACTAATCGCAAAGTCACGTGTTGCTCCTATCAAGACGGTAACTTTGCCTCGTTTAGAACTTCTAGGAGCATTGATTGGTGCAAGGTTGCTGAGCTTCATATCCAGCGCACTTACGGGCTTTCAGCTACGCTACACGATGTGGACGGATTCGACAATAACGTTATCATGGCTTAAAGGCGATGCACAGAAGTGGAAACAGTTCGTTCGCAACAGAGTCACTGAGATACAAGGACGAACCGAGCCTTCCGCTTGGAAGTATTGCCCGGGTAGTGACAATCCGGCAGACCTGTTGACACGAGGCGCATCTTTAGACCAGGTAGCTACGAGCATATCGTGATGGCATGGACCTCGCTGGCTTCAGGAACCTGAGAACCTGTGGGCATCACAACCAGTAGAAACAGCGGATAACGACAAACTTGCCTATTGTGAAAGGGTCGACGTTCAAGTGTCCCTTACCACTCACGTCTCGCTTCCGCTACTTGAAGTGGAGCGTTACAGCAGAGTTGACAAGCTGTTGAGAGTTACAGCATGGGTGCAGAGGTTCGTCAATCGCTGCAAACATCATGGCAGCGATAAAGAAATTGGTCCCCTCACGGCAGAGGAGCTATCGAGTGCGGAGCAGTACTGGATTCGACATGTACAGGACGCATTTTTCAGCGCAGAAATCAAAGCTATCGCAGAAGAGCGTTCTGTCGACATAACATCACCCATCGCAGGCCTCAACCCATTCCAGGATGAAGATCGGATACTTAGGGTTGGAGGGCGCTTAATGCGGATGGAATCTCCTGAAGGTGTCAAGCACCCAATTATATTGACAAGCGACCATCACTTTTCAAGGCTACTAGTAATCCGAGCCCACTGCGAAGTGCTGCACGGAGGTGTGCGTGATACCCTGACTCAGTTACGAGAACGCTTCTGGGTGTGCAAAGCACGAAGCCTGGTGAAGAAAGTGACCAGGGAATGTTACTTGTGAAAACGTTATACCGTTCCACCAGGACAGGCTCCAATAGCTCCTCTCGCGAAACATAGGGTGACACCAGCGCACGCATTTGAAGTGGTTGGAATGGATTTCGTGGGACCTCTCTTCGTGAAGACGCCGTTAGGAGAGGCGAAAAACTACATCTCTCTATTCACATGTGCAGCTTCAAGAGCGATCCACCTAGAACTTGTGTCCAGCATGACATCTGAGGCATTCTTGACGTTCTTACGTCTATTCTGTGCCAGAAGAGGACTTCCCCAAGTCATTTATTCAGATAATGCGAGGGCCTTTAAGAACACGTCAGGGGATTTGCGAAAACTTTGCAGCATGCCGTTACAAGATGATGTCGCCGGACACCTGAGCAGTAAAGGCATCAAATGGAAGTTCATTGTGCCCAATGCTCCATGGTGGGGTGGATGGTGGGAGCGGCTGGTAAGAACTGTGAAGACACCGCTTCGCAAGATTCTCCGACGAGCCTCCCTCGATTCCGAAGAACTTGTGACGGTGATTGCAGAAGTTGAAGCCGTCGTCAATTCAAGACCTCATATTATTGAGTCGGAAGACGGCGAACCATGCATGTTGACTCCGGCTGATCTGTTAATTGGCAGAAGATTCACGGCCATACCACAAGGCAGCACCGAGAAAACGGACATCTCTACGTGTAAGGAGGCCACCCGAAGACCTCTGTACAGAAGGCGCCTGACAGAAAACTTTTGGAAACGATGGACCAAAGAGTACTTGCTCCAACTGAGATCAGCGCACTTCTGCGACAACGGGGATAAGAAGAAAGTTAAGGAAGGCGATGTTGCACTCGTGCATGCTGAAAACCTTCCACGTGAAGTGTGGCAACTCGCAAGGGTGATTGAGTTTTACGAAGGAGATGATGGTTACGTTCGCTCGTGCAAGATAGAACGACAAGACGGCCTTGTGAATGCAAGGCCCATACAAAGACTGTACCCCCTAGAATTTCAGGCGTTACTATTGCGTGGCCGGGAATGTTGAATTTCCCGCGCTCATCCACAAGAAGAAGACAAAAACAGCATGAGGCTGGGCTCGTGAGCTCGTTGTAACGAGGAACGTAGAAGCCATCTCTATGTTCTGGGCTCATGCGGACGCGAATAAACGTCTGTTTGAGCTTCTATGTCCGCGTCGGCTGTTATTTGTGCCACATGTTTTACAGAAGGTAGTTTCTGAACAGCGACGGTGTTCCAATTCATTATTAAAACTCAATACCTCGAAATGCAAAGTTATGCAGATATCTCCTAAGCGCTCCAACATTAATTACACGTACTCCCTAAACTCGATAGCTTTGTCCTTCGTCGAATCATGTCGTTATCTTGGTGTCACAATAAACAAAAAGTTGTTGTGGTCTGATCGCATCACAAAATTAGCAGCCGATACTACTAAATCACTTGGTTACATCAGACATTCCCTTTCCTTGTGCCCCTGATCCACGCAAAAACTACGGCGCCAGATGGCTATGCATGGTAGTAGAAAGCAGACGGTCGCCAAGGGACGGACACAGCCCCGAGCAAAAGCTGCTTCGCATCTAAAAGAAATAGCTACGCCCCTCAGAGTCGTGGTTTTTTTCCGGCTTCGGCCAATCGCGTGCGCCGCCAGGACGGGCGCAGAACGAACGGCGCCGAACAGAGATCTCCGGTCACCCCCTTTATGATAGCTTGGAATACAATGAGCGCCGGAAGTTGGGAAGCGTTGCCCTGAATAATGCATATCCTGCTGTCGTCATTGCCAGCTGTACCTCGAAAGCAGCTGCCTGCATGATATGGCCTGACAAAGAGAAATTTATAAGGCGCTTTTCGATTTGTCGCCCTATGCATTCACCTTGCTTTCCTCTCTATACTCGCGCGATGTCCTGCTTCTGCTACGTGAGCTTCAGAAGGTTGTCCACTAGGTTTCCCGTAATAGCCCCTAAGGCTGCAGTGGTCAGCGATGATATGATGGCCAGTGTAGCCGGCTTGGGTGAGTAGCTCATTATCTTTCCAAGAACACAACGTGACTCTCTTTTGAAAATGAGAGTACAGTGGCGGTTTTGGCACGTAAAACTGAACGTAATCAATTAGTAGGAATTAAGGCACACGAGAACTGTGAGGTCAGAAGTGATGGTCAGCATCGGGACGTAATGCGTCTCTACAGAAGGTTGGTGGAAAGACATTGCGTCGTGCTGATCGCAGCTTTGGCTAAAAGACATTGTTAAGAAGGAACCTCGCTGTAAGTGCATTCCAGGGGGGTGGGTTCCTGGAAATGCAATAATTCTTTCGAAAATATTGCAGATAATTTATTTTTTAATCGTACTTCAAACCCTGTGCGAAATACTCCTACAGGCAGGGTGAAAAAAATAAACCAATACCAGTAAATAGATACATTAGCGATAACGAACACACCCGTCCAGAATCTTCTTTGGCAGTTATCTAATGGATGCCTAAGCTTAGTGTGTTATCGTAGGTTGCGGCCTTCCCCTGATTTACCGAATCCCCCTGTCATGCCGCGCCGCATGCATAGGCCAGAGAGGAAGGTGTGTTAATGTTAGGATAAGAGAACATGATTCGAGTGTACGTAGCGATGGCCTATTGCATATGGCTGCGCATTGAGAGCAGTGTGGATGTAAACCTCAGTTCACTGAAACTCGCATAGTGTCACGGTGTCATAACCAGACAACTCGAGAGATTATCGGGGCTTTGCACATACAAAAGGAAAAAGAGTCATGCATCAGCTTCCTGTCTGTAGCCTTGCAGAACACAGAAATGTTATACTTGACTGGGTAGATATACTCTTGTTTTTTTGGCTTTTTAGTGTTTGCTCACACCGGATGATATAATACGTTGTCCGCTGCGTCAAGGCAACGTGCGTTATAGCGGTCGACGTCCGCATTGCTGTAGTATAGCCGTATGCCGCCAGGGAACTTAGGGGGGGCTTGTTCGCGTCACAAAGTGGCTCTAAATAAATTTGAAGTCATCATCGGTCAGCACATGGCCATCACCCAGCCTCATATGAAATGAAGAGAACACTTCGTCATTCTGGCGGACCATGTGTGGACGAATGGATGGCAGTAGAGCGTCTTCCAGGAGTATTCTCTCTTCAGCTCCCTCACATGCCTTGCGTTTCAATGTGCATGTTCGCCGTTAATGTGCTGATTGAGACTGTGAATCACCTGTGGCAAATAACCGCATAACATGAACTATGGTATGCGGGTATCTGCCACACATGACTGAGGGGAAATTATTTCACGGCGTACGCGACAGGCGTTTTGCGTTAGTCATGTCATGACCAGTGAATCGGGTTCGTCATACACTGGTTCACTGCTATGCTAATTTTGGCGTAGTACTAGTTATGGAGAGGACCCGGAGAGTGCCCAGACGTAGGCGGCTGGATAGATAGATAGATAGATAGATAGATAGATAGATAGATAGATAGATAGATAGATAGATAGATAGATAGATAGATAGATAGATAGATAGATAGATAGATAGAAACAGCCAAAGTGCCTGATGTTCACTAAAAAGTGCTTCGCATTCAAAACTTGCAGATATACTGCGCAGTGGAGGAAACGCCGCAGATGCGGCAATAGCCATGGCAGCCTGCTTGCAGGTTTTGCAGCCCTACAACTCTGGGATTGGTGGTGACTGTTTTGCCCTCTACTACAACGCGCGCGAAAAGCAGGTGCACTGTGTGGACGGATGGTGAGCAGGAACAGCAGTTCGGCCAACTTATACAGGCAGTGGCCGGGAACATAGCAATTCACTTTGTATTTGTTGGTAATGTGAAAACGAAATATCAGTGTAGCACATTTCCAGAACACACGAGCCGTGCCTATGTAATATCGGTGCTAGAAAATTATTAGCCAGCGGCGGTTTCAAAAATGTGGTAACGGTGATTATACTCTGCGGAAGGACTGCACAGTATTTGATGCGGTTACTTATCCATAAGTAGGTGCCCGGGCACCTATTTCCTCTCGAGTTCGCACACGCAAGGAAGACAATGAAAACTCTCAGGAGGAACCCGGGACCATCGGATGGCCGTTCCGCCGCTGGTTTGTAGCCGTGTCTACGTCTTAATGGTTGTTCCGTGTCACTGCGGGGCCAGCAACCTACACCGTGCCGCTTCGCGCTTCTTGCTATTATGTCAGCATCATTACTCTCAGGGCTAGTCAACAGCGGCGTGCCAACGAACGGGGCCGGGACGACGACGCGACCGTTAGCGGCGGCGCGGAGGCGGTGGCGTTTCAGCCGGGGGCCTATTCCAGCGGTGGAACGGCCGCTCGTCATTACGGTTTGCTGCTCGCGCTCATCGTTTTGTTCCTTGCGTGTACGAACCCTAGAGAAAACAACATTGCACGCCCTGGCAAATACAGTGGCCCAGCTGACCTAATAACAAGGAGGTCTTATAATAAATATTCTAGACTGAAAGGCAGTGCTCCGAAAGTGAAACGTCTCACCGCCATCTTGCTAAAAGAAAGAAGTTCAAGCAGACGACGGAGTGCGCTTTGCCGCGCCGCCGCTACAGCGGCTTTAAAGAATGTGACATGAATTTATAGAGCATTGCAACATCTCACGAGGCCGTGGTGAGTTCGCGTGTCGCTTTGCACTGCCAAATCGCATTAACAAAGCCCCTGGCATTACATGTCACTCGTAAATGTGCTCATTTTGCTCGCTGACAAACACCTGTGTGGCGTGTATTTTCTTAAATTGGCAACAAATTGAAAGGTACGTACATGTACATGGAAAGGTACATATGGAGGTACCTGTATATGGATTTTAACTTTACGGTTTAAATTTTTATGCGTATACATGATACAATAACGGTTTCAGTTTTGCTAAAACACAAGTTATGTCTGACGGAAAGTATTGAGCTGTGCGTGTTCTTAACATGAACAAGGGGGAGGCTTTCCTGTACCGAGCATTGAGGCTGGTAAGGTGGCGTGTATTATTTCACATTATTTTTCATTTCTGTGCAGTATTGGCAAAGAACGGCACATGAACGTTAAGCTTATGGTAAAAATTATTTTATAACACTCTGTGTGGAAGTAGCTCGCAACACAAGATGGCGTTTATGAAGGAAGTACAGCGTTTAATAAGACGTACGTGGGCCTTTCGCCAGAAATTCCGAAAATTTCCTTAACGATATTAGGGATGTTTGCCACCAGCTGACAACTACGACATTCAATTCGGGTGATCGTTCAATGTAGAAACATAGCATGACTGAATGTATAATAGTATCCTTAACATATTCGTTGTAATTGCATTTATTTCAATTCAATGGCCTGTAATATATCGCCACGCGTATTAGTTTGATATATTCGGGCTTCATCGGCAAAGACTGTTTGCAACGCTCCGCGCAGAGCACGCCGCGAGGTTTCAGAAGCTCCACGATTGTTTTAAATAATTCCGTTAAGAATGCGCGAAGGACGCGAATAGTCTAGTTTCTTCTAGAGATTACGTGGCCACCAGCGATAGCGCTCCAATGTTTCATAGCACACGTATAAAAGCCGGCAAGCTTTACCATTTGTCAAATTATCGATGGCCGACGCTCTGTTCGCCGCTATGAGTGCACAGCGTGTATTGCTTGAAGTTTGACTTTCCCTTTCCCGGCCACAAGTTCGACCAAATAGTTTTATTTTGGACAGGCCGACTGCTTTTTTCGTCAACGCCACAACCCTTGATATTTTGTGGAGGCGCGGTTCGTTAATGTTCCGGACGCCTCCGTGAAGCCGTTATATCTTTATCATCGTCATCACCTGTCAAGCCGTGAACCTAGCCCACGTCGCCAAGAGCTAGCCCTAGGTATCGGAAGACCAATGACTCGGATAATCAAAGGCATGACGACGACTGCGGCAACGATGACAACCACTCGCTCACCGCTCGGGATCGGGACACAGCAGCCAAGGGAGCCGCCGATCTTTCGGGGATCATCATGCGAGGATCCAGAAACGTGGCTCGAGTTTTACTAGATGACTGCGGCCTTGAACAACTGAGACATCAACAACATGTCGCGCTTTCTGTACATCGCGTTGGAAGACAGCGCAAGAACCTGGTTGGAGAACAGGGAGTCTATCCTGACAATGTGGGACGTCTTCCGGAGCAGCTCCCTCGCGGCGTTCACAAGCGGTGTGCGAAAGCAAAGGTCCGCCGCTTTACAAGAGATGACCCGACTCTTGCGCCACACTGACCCTAACCTTACTGCGGAGAAGGGCCGTTTCCTCATACGAAGAGTAAAGCAAGAGCTCTTCGCTGGGCTCATGCGGAACCCACCCAAGACAGTCCACGAATTTATCTCTGAGGCGACAACAATCGAGAACACGGTGGAAATGCGCACCCGGCCAGACAACCGCAGCTTGATCCAAGACAACGCAGCTGTTCAAGCCGCTGGCTCCGACGATCTGCGCGATACCATATGGACCGTAGCGCGCGAAAAACTACGTCGAATGTTCCCGTCGTACTAGCCTCAAGTTCCCTCGATCGCAGATATCATCCAAGAGAAAATCCGGCAGTCGCTGGGCATCTTTGAGTCAGCACAGGCGCAACCGCAAACAGTGAGCTACGCTGCTACAGCCCGACTCAACGCTCCCCCTCCGCGTACACGTCAAGATGCCACTCAGCCGCAATTCCGCCACCAGACACCACCGCCGCGACCACCCACGTCGTATAGTCCGCCAGATGGCCACCGATACACGCCGAGGAAGATTCACGCTTGGTGCGCCCGTGACATCCACCCACTAGGCTACTATGCTATCACTGTGGAGAAGCCGGCCACCCGTGGCTTGGCCTTAAACACGCCGCGTTCACAGCTAGGTGAACGGCCTCGTGACATCGCCGACTATCTTGCAGGAGTGTAGTGGACACCGCGACAACCATCCCGTTCGCAGTCGCCAGGGCACTATGTCTCCCTGAAGCGCCGTCAGTAGACTGGTCCAAAACCGGGGCGGTCGCCTAGCCCGTATCCAGAAAACTAAGGTCAGCAATCAATGGAGATGCGGTTGCTGTACGACGAAATACCGAAGATCCTCCGCCGCCGCCGATGACGACTGAGGAATCATTTGGAGATCAGCTCGCCGCCTAGAAGACAGATCATTCAAGAGAGCACTTCTCCGCCGAAACAAGACCAGACGACACGACGCTGCAGCATTGCAGCAAGTTGACGCAGCCGTGATCCGACGCCACGACCCAACCATAACGCAAGACGACGAACCGCCGACCTTGACACGCCTATTGATGGCCACATTGTCGCTGCACTGGTCCACACCGGAGCAGACTACTCCGTCCTCAGTGGCCCGTTCGTCACGAAGCTGAAAAACGTAAAGGCAGCTTGGGAAGAACTCCAAATCCGGACAGCTGGAGGCAACCTAATAACACCAACTGGAATATGCACGTCAAGGATCACGAATGATGGCCCGACTTAACCGGCGAGCTCTGTGGTCCTACAGTATCGTTTCAGGGACATCATGGTAGGTACGGATTTCTTAAATCAGCACGGCGCAGTCGATGACCTGCGATCCCAGTCGATAACGCTTTCCGCGGACAATACCATCCAGCCGGATAGGAAAGTTGGTCATCATGCCTTGAATGTGATAGAAGAGCAGGTCAACGTTCCGCCTTTCTCCGTCCACACCGAAGTTTCCGTCCGCACCGAAGAACCGAAATACTTAGAAGGTATTATCAAGGGCGATCAGCACATGCTTCTGAGCCGTCAAATCTGCGTCACAAGAGGCATAGCCGATCTGTGGGGTGGCAAAGCGAGGCTAATGCTAACGTATTTCAGCCATGAATACAGGCACCTCGACATAAGTAGGACGGTCCCCTATATAGACGAATTCATGGACACCAGCAAAGCTTTCGCCCTCTTCCTTGCTACCGCACCTGCTTCGACGAATCGAGGTCCCCGGGAAGATTTCGACGTCAATCTAATCCTTGCGAAGCACAAGCAAGACCAGCTCAAAGCCCTGCTCCTGCAATTCAGGGACTGCTTCTCGTCGTCATCAAGGATCCGACGGACTCCAGTCGCTAAACGTCGCATTATAGCAAAAAATGTGCCCGACCGATCCGTCAAAGCCCGTACCAAGTGTCCACACGAGAACGCGAAGCCGTAAAGAAGCCACTCGATGAAATGCTACGCGACAATATCAACCAGACGTGCAAATGTGCGTCGGTGTCTCCTGTGGTGCTACTGACGAAGAAAGATGGCACTCTACCTTTTTGTGTCCATTATCGTCGCCTGAACAAAGTCACAAAAAAAGACATATATTCTCTTCCCCCGAGAGACGGCGTCCTAGATCGATTAAAAAACGCGAAGTACTTTTCGTCGATGGACTGTCCGTTTTCGTCGATTCTTTGAGGAACACCTCAAAGCCTGTTTCTGCAAGAATTTTTGACGTGTTCCTCAAAGAATCAAGTTCTTCTGAACTTACCACTCAGCATCCCTCAGACACCAAACTGCGCTTCTTAGACTTGGAACTCTCGTTCTCAAATAGTCATGTATGTTGGAGTTATGCGCCCGGGCCTCGAAAGAACCTTCTTTTTTCCTCTGCGCACTCGAAGACTGTTAAACGCGGGATTGCAAGAGCTTGCATGAAGGCGGCGCTAGACAGGTCTCGTGACCACAAAGTTGAAGCAAGTTTCGTTTCACAAGCAGCAGGCCTGAAGCTTGCAGGTTTTCCAGCAACGCTTTTGAGTAACATTGCCGAAAGCCTCGTACCAAGCTTAAAAAACTATCATTTAGCTGCAGTGCTATCCGAGACAAACTCGAAGCAAACTGTTGCGGTTATCCCGTACGTGCACAAGGTAGCGCACAATCTCAAGAATGTTGTCGGCAGGGTAGGCGTTAGGCTGTTGTTTTCTGCCTAAAATAAGCGTGGTAGCATCTGCCAGCAAGTCAACCGAGAGGTAGAGATCAAAATAAGATGCACTAAGAAGCACAGGCCGAATTTTGTTGAATCTCGTCAGGGTGTTGTGTACAAGATTCCACTTTCTTGCGGGCGTGATTATGTCGGTGAAACGGGGCGGTGCGCTAATCGCCGCATGTGCGAGCATTCGAACAAGGTTCAGAAACAAGCTACAGATAGTTATTTCTTCATTGTAACAGTTGCGCTTCCAATCCATCTTTTAAAGATACCACTTTCTTGTCAAAATACCATTACGAGCGCGCGCGTCTCATGTCAGAAGCTTATCACATCCAGAATAGCGGCGAGGCCTGTTTAGGCCTCCCCTCGATTTCTCTCCTCCCGAAGGAGATAAAATTCACGTCCCATTGATCGCCTTACTGCCTCTGCGCAGGCCGAGTCTTCAATTTTCTGTAGCTTCACTGCGATAGTGGTGAATTATATTTATGCTGACTGAAGGAATAAAACACATTTCGTTGTTAGTCAGCACCGAGGTCTCGTGTCCTTTCTTGTCCCGTCTTTGTGGCGCTGTTTTTCACTCGTAATCATAAACCAAGCAGCCCAAATGCGTACCCCACTACAGTTCAAGACGGGGTACTGGCAAGTCGAAGTCGACGACAGAGACAGAGGAAAGACTGCCCTCATTGCACGAGATGGCCTGTTCAAGGTCATGCCCTTCGGTCTTTTCTCGGTACCTGCGACTCTTCAACGTGTCATGGATACGGTATTGGCTGGCTTGATGTGGCAGACTGGCCTCGCGCACTTAGATGGCGTCGTTGCGTTTGCCTCAAACTTCGACGAATACCTCCAGCGCCTTGAATCTGTACGTCAAGGAATCAAGAGCTCGGGACTCACTCTGAAGCCAGAAAAGTGCCGCTTTATATACGAAGAGCTCTTGTTCTTAAGCCACGTGATAAGCAAGTCTGGAATACACACCGACCCACAGAAGACAGCCGCCATTGCTACATTACTGCCACCCGGTGAAAAGAAGGCCGTTCGCCGATTTCTTGGCCTGTGTGCCAATTACAGACGCTTCGTCAAGAAATTTTCAGGGATCGGCGAGCCTTTAACGCATCTCACGAAGACAGAAATCCACTTCAGGTGGGAAACGGCGCAAGTTGACTCATCCCCGCCACGGTGGTCTAGTGGTTATGACACTCGACTGCTGACCCGAAGGTCGCGGGATCGAATCCCGGCCGCGGCGGCTGCGCTTTCGATGGAGGCGAGAATGTTTGAGGCCCGTGTGCATAGATTGAGGTGCACGTTAAAGAACCCCAGGTGGTCGAAATTTCCGGAACCCTTCACTACGGCGCCACCTCATAATGATATCGTGGTTTTGGGACGCTAAACCCCAGATAGTATTTTAAGTTGACTCATTTGAAGAATTGAAACGACGCCTGCAGACACTCCGATACTTTCGCATTTCGACGAATACGGATATCGACACCGACTGAATCACGTTGGACTCGGCGCCGTCTTTTTGCAGAGGACCGACAGACTGGAAAAGTTATCAGCTATGCTAGCCGGTCGCTATCCAAGGCAGAAGCCAACTATTCTACAACAGAAAAGAAGTGCATTGCCATCCACTGGCCTACGTCAAAACTTCGCCCCTACACAGGCCCTTCAAAGTTGTGAGCGACCACCATATGTTGTGTTGGCTAGCTAACTTGAAACCCCTTCGGGTTGCCCCGCACGGTGAAGCCTGAAACATCAGGAATTCGTCATTATTGTGGTTTACAAAACCGGAAGAAACCACTCCGACGCCAAATGCCTCTCTCGTGCCCATCGGATCCATAAGTACCGACGACTTTGCTGAACGACAACGAGCCGACCCGGAACTCAGGGGCCTTGTGGAATACCTCGAGGGCAGCACCGACGTCGTCCCGAAGGCCTTTAAGCGTGCATTAGTGCCGTTGTTCTAGCGAAACGGCGTTATCCAAAAGAACTTCTCGGCGCTTCGAGCCAAGTACCTTTTCGTGGTGCCTTCAGCACTGCGACCAGAATTCCTCCAGGCCCTGCACAATGACCCGACGGCAGGTCACCAGGGAATAAAGGAAAAGTACTACTGGCCGTGCCTTGCCACCGACGTTGCTCGCTACGTAAATATTTGCCGAAATTGTCAGCCACGGAAGACACCGCGGACTAGGCCAGCAGGACTTCTACAGCTCTTCCAGCCCACTTCTCGGCAGTTCCGGCAAATTGGGATGGATTTACTGGGCCCGTTTGCGACATCAACTCCCGGAAACAAATCAATCATCGTAGCTGCCGACAACCTCACCGGCAACACCGAGACAAGGGCCCTGCTCAAAGGCAGTGTGTCCGAGGTAGCCAAGTTCTTCGTTGAAAACATCGTCCTGCGTCATGGCGCCCCGTAGGCCCTCATCACCGACACAGGTATAACATTTACTGCTGGCCTAAATCAGGCAATATGGAGATACAGCCAAACAAGCCACTGCCGGACCACAGCGTTCTGCCCACGGACCAATGACCTCACCGAGCGGCTAAACCAGACCATTGCCCACATGCTGTCTATGTACTTCGATGTCGAACACAAGGCGTGGGATGTCATCCTTCCGTAGGTGACCTTCGCATACGACACTGCAATGCAAGAAACGGACGTACAAGCGGGTCTATGGAAGATCCGGGCAAAGACGCTCGACGCCGTGTTAACCAGCGTCTCTAACGAAGAAAACTTCGGAGTTACCGCCTACCTTGAGCGCACCGACGAAGCCTGACAACTCGAGCATCTGCGCATCCAAAGCAAGCGAAAGACGTTAGTCGTCGCTAGAACCTCCGACGACGGCGACGCGTAGAATAGCAGCATGGCGACCAATACGCCGACGGGGACTTAGCGAGATGCTGTTCCGACGATATTTCGGACCGTACAGGGTGCTTGGCCGTCTTGGCGAACTTGACTACAAGGTTATCCCCGCGGCATGATGAACTCTCAGCGGCGCCGGGCACACACCGAAGTCGTGCATGTGGTGCACCTGAAGCCTTTCTATGCGCGTTAAAGACTGTGTTAAAGACTTCTGGACTGTACTTCTTGCTTGCTTTATTACTTTTATTTTGTATTGAATGCATGTTTTCAATTTCATCTTTTGTTTTAGGTATCGGGGCGATGCCTTTTCAGCGGATGGCATTGGCACGCATGTTATTTTCACGTGTTCGGGCTTCATCCTCGAAGACTGTTTGAAATGCTCTGCGCAGACCGCGCCACCATGTTTCAGAAGCTTGACGATTGTTGTAGATAATTCCGCTAAGACAACGCACAAGACGCGAATAGTCTAGTTTCTTCGAGAAATTACGCGGCCACCAGCGCTAACGCTAGAATCTTCGATAGCACACGTATAAAAGCCGACACGCTTTACCGCATATCAGATTATTGACAGCTGACGCTCTGTTCGCCGCTATCAATGCACAGTGCGTATTCCTTGTACATCCACTTTTCGTTTCCCGGCCACATGTTCCGCCAAAGAAAGAGTTTTATCTTGGATTCGCCGACTGCTTCCTTCATCAACGTCACGACCCTGTGACAATATTGTAACTCTCCTACTCGTTTCAACTTTAGCTCCCTAAATCTCCTCATCAAAGACCACATATTTTGCGCATTTGGCTACATCAATATAATCTATGTTTGAAGGGGTTATGATGCCGCTGCAACTACTCGTTAAATCTCTCTTGAAATTTGTGTCGCTTCGTGAAGCTCTCAATATATATGTCTACTTTGTTGGCATATAACCTTCTAGGACTCTCTGTTCAATCGCCTGGTGTTGTATAGTAATGTCGCTGTTGGGGAAATTCACCGTTATGTAAAACGGGTGAATGCAGGGGAATGCAGCCGCACGTATGTAAAACGAGGGAGTGCAGCCACATGTTTTTTTGATAAAGGTAAAGGGTGTGTTCAATCACCTTTTGTAAATGTTCCTGCGGGCGTTTATATGTGTGCGTGTATATAACATATACATGCAAAATGTGACATCAATATTAGGACAATCTGCCTAAATTTCAATTTCTTGTTCTTTTGATTCTGTAAGTTGAAATAAAAATACATACCCCACGTGCACATTATATGGCTCTGAGCGTGCTGTGCTCTTAAGTATTAGAGTGCTGACTCTTAAGTGTCTGACGCAGTGGAAGGAGTCCAGCCGCCTTGAGCCTGGAACTGGTCCAATCCAAATGCCGCGATCACTGGACGCCTCAGATGCAGATGTATGGACTGCAAGCGACAGTGCCCGGTGCAGCAAAGGTGTGGCATCACATTGTCACCAACTTCGGCTCCGGAAAGGCAAGTCTAACGCGGGTTTTTGCGAAGTTTGGCATCAGTGCAGTATGGCTCCTGTGAACTAAAGGCAGGGCATTTAGCAGAGCTTTACTGCTAGGCTTGTGTTGGGGCGGCGATGGTTTTGATTAAGTTATCTTGAACGCGTGAACTATATTGAGCTACTACAAAGTGCTGATCTGAGTTGCCCCTGCGGGTAAGCTGTTCAATAAAGATCCAAAGCGGTTTTCGTGAGATACAGAAGTCAGCCAGCAAAACCACTGATGAATTTTTGTCGTGTGGTCCTCTTCGTGTAGAGCGTTGTAGGTGTCTTGCAGCGCTACCATACGTGAGACTATGGGAGACTAATGACCAGATTTCAGTTGGACCCGTTTTATAGGAAGTGAGGCAGAATACCTGTACCAGGGTGGTGATTTCCAGCTCTGGCGAGGCAGCGAGTGGGCGGAAGCAGAAAACATGTAGTCCTCCTTGGGCACCACCTGTCTGGAGTCACCTCCAGGGAATGCATCATGGCAACGATCTTGTGAGCAGCATGTTAAAACAAGCATAAAATAAGAGAAAATAATAAAACAAGAGAGACACTTTTGTTCTTGGAGATTCATATTCGGCATTCTTTGAACTTAGCCGAAACATGACCTACATCCTAAGAAAATGATTACTTCTTCCCTTTTTTGGGGAGTTCTGCCTTGCCACATATATAATTTACTTGAAATAGATGTCGAAGCAGGCAGACGTCGGTACATGTAGTCCAGGACTTATATATATCAGAAAAAGATCAGTCAGACAGTCGCTCAAACATATGGTGTTTGTCCTGTAGTTCTCGTTTTCTGTCTTGTCGCATTGTTGTGGCGCATAGAGGCGCTACGTCCCCCCTACCATTGAAGCGAATAAGTGGGACGAATGGCTATGTGCGGATGGTGGTAGTGTGAAGCAAACGCGAAGAGCAGGGCTGGTCCAGTGGGGAGAGGTTGGGACAGCAAAAGCGGGTATAGCACCAGAGTCCAGGTAGGTAGGCTTTAGACAGTCCGGAGAGAAAGTGGGTTCCTGGCCATTGATGAGCAGAATCCATCTATTGATTGAGATATAGACAACTAATAGGGAAATTATAGAAGGATCAAGAGTAAAATTAAGCTGGGATCTTCATCCTAAAGCAGATTTCACTATTTGAAGCTGGACTGCTATTACGCAAATTATACTAATGAAATTTCGTCTGCGACTTCAAGGAAAAGCTGCTTACGTTCACAGTTGCTACTCAGTTGTAGGCGTGAATGTTCCAGAATAACTCTGCATCTGGCAAAACTCTTTCTCTTGTACATAAACTACATGCACGCACACTGAATTTGCTATATTTATTGCTTTCATTTACAACTTATCCATTGCGCAAAGGCCAAGCAAAATAAATCATTGTTGTCTTGTTTTATGGTTTGTATTGTAAAACACCAAGAACTTTACTCATAATTGCCGCTTCTGTTTAATTTGGCTACAAGTTTGGCGATAAATTGAAATGACATGTCTACTTTGGCTACATTGCGCTTGAGTTCTGGCTGTTTTTCAAGCTCACCCAACGGAAACCCTGCTGGGGGTGGCATTTAGGGCGGGCGAGGAGCGTAGCGCTGGCTACGGTGTTTTTAATACCTCTAAATTCATGGTCAGCGGTTTTTTTCTAAGGCATGGGAGCATGCGTTGTGTTGAGGCCCGAGAAAATGTCATGAAGAGGCTGCAGTATATCGGGTAGTAATAGCGTGCGATGTGACAGGCGTTGCCAGACGCAAAGCATTTGTCCGATCGTTCGGTGTCTAACAGTGATTCGCTACTGCAGCACTCATTCATGTTGTAAGATTCAAGTTGATTCATATCTGCGCTTGGGGCCTAGTCAAGACGTCAGTACAACGGAGGTACAACTTTTATGAGTTGGCTGGGGCCTGACACGATTTCACGACTAATGAGTGGTACTCCCCAGGAGGCTCATTTGGCCGGACGGCGACTTCGGCAGCCGTAGGAAGATGTTTGCGGCGCTCAGGCGAGATCTAGGTGATTTCTTGATCAGCTGCGTGGTGAAGCGCATGCCAGCAAGCAGATCGTCAAGCTCTCCTCATGAGCTCTGTTTGATCAGCAAAGCAGAGCTATGGGGAAACTTCCTCACTCACAAGCGCCTACGTGTATGGGAGCAAGGCTCACTCGTTGGGAATGTCAGACAAACCAGTGAGGTGTTCGTCGTATTATGATGGACGATGAATCAACGATCGATGCGTGCGTAATACCTCGCACCTTTGACGCAGTGTTGGGATTTCTACCAAGTATTGAGCCTCCCTGTTAAGAGTATGTTTAAGGCATGTTCCTCTGTTCTGGCCATGAGCCTCCTGACGGCCTCCTGATGGCGGCCAAACATCTGTATATCAGAGCTCTTGAATGCGCACCACGACTTGAAATCTGTATCACTAATTTTTTAATAGTGGATGGCCACACTCACCAGTTTGAAGAGCAACTTTTTTCCGTCTTGCGACATAATTCCAGTTCTTCAGTTTGCTTGCCCTGTGTTACATCGAAAGCCAGTAATCCACATCGTTGTTATACCTGCCGCCAGGAGAGCACACGACCAGTAGAGGAGAAGTCATTTGCTGGGATGCGCAAGGAGAGCGCCGCAGCAATATATCGCCAGGCATAGCTGGCGGTATGGTGCCCGATTAAAATTCCGAGATGAATGTATGTGGGGCGCATAACACTCTACCACAATTGAAAATAATTACTAGTGAGAATGCAGCACTAACAACGAGTGCCAGAGCATGATATGAATGCCGAGCACGAGCGGTTTTTCTATACATAAAAAAACATGGCTGATATCTCCGTCATAGAAATCGGTATACCACGAAAGTGACACGTGCCTTCACAGAAGTAGGGCTTATTGTGTAGTGCTATATCAGAGCTTGTACAACGTCTATTCGTGTTTGGCAGTTATAGCACCGTTTGGCGTTGATGCACCCATGCTGACGCCTAGTGGCATGTCTCCGTCGCAACGAGTAACGCCTATGATCACAATTAAACCGTTGGGGCAGCTGAAGTTGTGGACATAATTCGGACACAGCGAGTCGGTGAAACCCGCTTAAAGGTGACATCAACATGCTCATAATCAACACCGGTACCCGATATGCATTTCTTGAAAACGTCGTCAATTAAAGAGAGAAACGGCAGGGTGTGCGCTTTCTAGTAATGGGTAACCGACGCCTTTGCTCATGCGTACACTACCACACTGCGATTCAGCAACACGGGAGAGAGGTTCGTAGCTTGAGCCGCTAACGCGTGCGTCCCGCTGGCCTCTGTCTCGCTCCACCAAGGCACGACATTAACCCGTCGAATCGTGTCATTTCTGCAACGCGTATTGCAACAGTTTTGTTAGTCGGTGCTCTCGCAATCGTAGTAGTGGGCTGCGAAGAAATCCCGTTGGTGCATGTGTAAGCTGCACTGTTCCGATAAGCCGGCGCACGCTAACACGAAGCGAAAGGCAAAGAACGTAACTGCGTCTAGGGTGCTTCGGCGACGCCAGCGCGGCCAGTGTCCCTCACTGGTATCGAGATGCTTTAATCATGACCTCCGATATCGCGCGCAATCTCGGAGTAAGCGCTAGTAAGTGTCCGATCGTGACGCATTACTTCTTTTCACCTCTCACAGACGGTGGCACCGCCCCGCTCCGCCCCGCCTATACTTACACCGCCAACAGAGAGCACCGTGTGAGGGAGTGTGTGAAAGATATAAGGCGCGTTCCTGAAGGGTCGTTTTAGCGTCGGGCGCTTACCGTCGCGGCAGCAAAATAGTGGGTTCGATTCCCAACGGTGAATCTTTTTCTTGGTTTTATATATTGCGAAGCATCTCTTGCTCGAGGGTATGTCCCGCTGTGGGCTAGTCCTCACTCAGGCGAACCTGCCAAGCGGGTTTCCTCTGTGCTGCTGTCCGCAGGAGAGTCAGCGGGGGAGCAGGAGGGCGACGCGGTGTGCTTCCAATGGGGGATGTTTGAGGCGGGGGTGACCCGCGGCTGCTTGCCTGACTATCCTGCTGTGGGGGTGCAAACGGGTTTTAAATACGATAGTCTTTCTTGGGAAACATAAACGCAGAAATGTTGGTCTGTCTGCCACCCGATTCAGCCATCCGGCCAAAGTTGAACCACTTTCCGAATGCCCAGCCATCTTGAACTGGTGGCTAGGTTCCGGCTTGTGTACATTGTCGACCAAAAAGCAAACATTACGCATATCTGAGTCGCAACATCACTAGGGAAGTATTAGGTGCTGGGTTCCTTTATTAGAAAATACATAGATACTTAATTCTAAAGACCCTACTTTCCTAAGCTGCGCTGAAAATGCGGCTGCGCTGAAAATACCACGCTGGATGGATGGATGCTATGAGCGTCCCCTTTATAACGGGGCGGTGACAAGTGTGCCACCAGGCTCGAAAAAAATAATAAATAACAACCTTTACTCTTTTTATTTATTAGCGTTGGCCTAGTGTCTTTACTTCAATTAAAACTGTTTTACTCCAGAAAAAAAAACATAAGTTTTCAGCTCCGTTCTCTGCCCTTTACGGCAGAATGTCCTTATTTTTTTCCCCAATATTTATTTTGTCCTTTCTCTCTAGTTTTCTGCCACCAATACTCTAACCGTCTCTTCCTTATTGCGAACGCGGGTGTGTTCAGCTTTCCATTGTCTCCAAAACCCAAGGCGTCATGTAGGCTCGTGCCCAAACGTACACCTGGGTGGATGTCACCACATTCAATCAGAACACGCTCCGCCGTTTCCTGATCTTCCCCGCAGCACGTGCATTGTTCTTCTTCTTTACTGAATCTCGCTTTATAACTACCCGTTCTAAGGCAACCCGGTCTCGCTTCAAACAGTAAAGCGCTTCCCATTGAATTGTCGTGAAATGCCTCCCTCCTTATTTCATTTTTGCCCTTTCGGTAGTTACTCAAAGCCGGTTTTTTTCCATAGCTGCCATCCAGTAAATCCTCTCCGCCTCTCTGACTTTTCGCTTAACGCTTTTTGTTGACATACTGCTTACACTACCAGCCGTATATTTAATAGTGAGCCTCCTAGTTCTTTTTCTCCACTGTGTGTCCAGGCTCTTCCTATATAAATAACGGAACACCTTCTCTGCCCATCTACTCTCCTTCATATTCCTTAGCCTTTCTTCGAACCTTATTTTGCTCTGAGCCTCCCTCGCCTCAAAACCTGCCCATCCCATATCGCCCTTTACAGCCTCATTTGTCGTCTTCCCGTGAGCACCCAACGCGAGGCGTCCCACAGTCCTTTGATTTATATCCATTCCCGATTGCACCTCTGCCCTCACGCACACCACTGAATTCCCAAAAGTAAGCCCCGGAACCATTACAACCTTTCACAGACCTCGAGCACCTCGTACCTATTGTATCCCCACAATGCTCTGTACTTCATTATTGCAGCATTCCTCTTTCCTTTTGCTGCTGAGGCTTTTTCCTGTACCTCCATGTACCTGACACCCTCATTTATCCATACTCCGAGGTACTTGTATTCGCTCACCCTCGGTATTTCTTGGCCCTGTATTGACACCGCCTGATCACAAGGGTCATTGAATACCATCAATCCACATTTTGTTACACTAAATCGTAGTCCTAGAGATTGCCCTTCCCTTCCGCATATATCCGCCAGCTGCTGTATATCCTCTCGACTGTCAGCAAATAAGACAATATCGTCAGCATAAAATAATCCTGGAAGCTTCTGCTGAATCATCACGCCGCCCTGTTTGTGTGACAGATTAAAACCAAAGTTGCTACCTTCTAGCGCTTTTTCCATATTCACCATGTACAGCATGAATAACAGCGGCGACAAAGGACATCCCTGTCCCAGCCCCTTGCTAATCTCAACGTTCTCTTTGCTACTCATTCCTTCCCACTCTATGCAAACTGTATTTTCTCGGTATAGCTCCCTCAAAAGCTGTATACAGTCGTCGCCTATGCCCATTCCTTTCCATATATCCCACAAAATTTCCTGATTAACATTGTCGTACGCCCCAGTGATGTCTAGAAAAGCCATGTACAATGGCCTATTTTCTATTTTAGATATTTCTATACACTGAGTGAGAACAAACAGGTTATCGTCTAACCGCCTGTCGACTCGAAATCCATTCTGGAGTTCTCCCAAAATATCGTTGTGTTCTGCCCACTTTTCTATTTTCATTTTTACTGCTTGCATCGCCAACCTGTATAGTACCGATGTAATGGTTAGTGGTCTATACGAGCGAATGTTATCCTTTCCTCCCTTGCCTTTATAGATTAAGTTCATTTTCCCTTTTCGCCAACTATCCGGTATTTGCCTGTCCTTTAAGCATTTGTCTACAGCTTTCAGCAGTGCTTCTTTAGTGCTATTTCCTAGTTCGTTAATGAGGCTAACGGGAATCCCATCTAAACCCGCGGCAGTGCGCTTAGGAATTTTTCCTTCAGCCTTTGCCCAATTGAAATTCTCCAGCACCAGCTCTTCCTCGGTTGCTCTCTCCGCCACACTTTTACTCACCGGGGAAATTCCCTGGACGCTCTTTTTAAACGAATCGGCTGTTACCTTTCGAATGTAACCTAGCGCTTCGTACCCTTCCAATTTATTTCCTCCTTCATCGAGAATGTGTTGTTGCGTTGTGACAGACTTCCTACCTAGCGCTTTTATGTGGCTCCAAAATATCCTCGGTGCGGCCTCCTTTTTTTCGTGAATCTCTGTCACCCAGCGTTCACTTTCGCCTTTAATTTTTGCCTCGACCAATTTCTGTACAATTGATTTTTTCTCTAGATATATTTCCCATATTTCGTTGACTTCGTCCTGCGGTCGCTTGTCCTTTTTTGCCCTTCTATGATTCCGTGATGCTTCACGCCGCTTCTCGATCGCGTCCCGGATTTCCTTGTTCCACCAACTTTTTGGCTTCCTCTTTCGTTTCCAGCAAATAGTTTTCTTCTCTCTCCCTATCTCTTTCGTCATTAGATCTAATAGCTCACCGTACTCCCACTCCTTGCCTGGTATTTTGCCTACTTCTTCCTCGACTCTTGTGGCTATATTTATTATTTCTTTGTCATTTAAATACGAGGTGCCAGACTTTGATTCTATGCTCTCATTTCCAGTTTTACATCCCATTTGTAATGTTATTCGTTTATGATCACTACCCAAGCTTTTAATCCCTTCCTCGTCTATTCTCATTTCTCTCAGTTTGTGATAAATTCCTTCAGACATGAGACAATAATCAATACTTGACTGTTTGTTTCCGACTTCCCACGTGATCTGGCCGTCACATTTAGGCCCCGTGTTAACTATCTCCAGACTATGTTGCTCGCAGAGATCTAGTAATAACTTCCCATTGGTGTCTGAATATCCGTCAAGGTCGTGAATGTGGGCATTCATGACCCCTAGAAGGATGATTTCGGCCCCATTACCAATTTCCTTAATATCCTCACTCATGCAATCCACTATCTCCTGATTCTTTTCTCTGCAGTTATTTCCCGTCCACAAGTAGGCAACCCCTAGCCACGTTTTCTTACCACCTACTGTTCCCAAAACCCAGAGGTGCTCTGAACACGTCTGTTCAGAGCACACCGTCGTTCAGTGCATGCGCGCCGTCGAACGCCATCTGCCACGGAGAAAGGAAAGAACATCCTCCGTGCCCTCTGCACAGCATGGCCTCCGAGATGGCGGACGCCATCTCATGTTTCCCAACGTATTGCCAGATGGCGTCGATATCTCACGCAGCGCTAATCTATCGTCTTTCGGCGACATTTTCAGCGAAGCACGCAGATACGCGGTCAATTTTCTATCCTGATGTGTACAGCATTTCTCCCGGTTGCTGCTGCTTGCAGGCTCCAGAAGCGGGTTTTGAGGAGATGATTTCTGGCTCTCTGGGTTCCCTTGCGACGAGGCTGGCGGCGAGATGGCCGCGGTTGTTTGCTGGGCCGACTTTCTTGACAGGGATGAAGGAGGGGTAGTGGGGAGTGCTGTCATGGCGCTCGCCTGACCCTTCCTGGCTTCGCCTGGCTGTGGTGCGTTCTTCGGGGCGGTCAGAGCCCTAGCGGCCTTTCGGGTGCGTGTGCGGTACGCATGCGCAACAATCCTCCTTCCCTCTCTCTAACGGCGGCGCGTTACTCTCTCCACTTTGCTACCAGGCCCTGCTTGCGCTTCCCTGCGTTCTTGCTTCTGTTCTCGCGGCGCAAGCGCTACTCTCCTCCTCTAAGCGGGTAGAGCGCAGCGCGCATTTCAAGATCCACCCACTGCACCGCTGAAGTGAACCTCACGGTTCACTTCGAAAACCACAAAGCCATCCCCATCAAGGCAAAGTGCACACTTGAAGTACTACACGCTGCTCAATAAAGACCTTCGATAACTCTTTCAGCTTCGCCTACAACGTTAATAACACCGTTAATACAACGTTAATAACACAGTTAATAACGACCCGAGGTCGGTAGCATGCCCGAGGTCGGTAGCATGCCCACGAACGCCACGGAACACGATCGTGCAAGTGCTCCGTCTTCGCATCGCCTCATGGTCCCCTTTAGCGGGAGATGGCGTAAGTTTTTTTCTTTCTTACCCCTTGGCGTCCATTTTATTGACGTCATATCCGTAACGGATGTACTTGGTGGACCCTGGCACAAAACACTTGCGTGTTAATGAAATATTAAGCGGGGGATCAATGGACCAGTTCTGCTTAAGGCGTTGCCGTAAACAGTAGAAAATATATAACGACCAAGAGTGTCGAGACTAAGCCTCGCTTTATCCCGTTTGTAAGCCAGTCATTTACTAGTCTCTTACCATCCTGATCAAGAGAGTTAAGCCTAGCCAGCCAGAATCGGTATCTACGAAAAAACGAAACGCGCCCAAATTTCATGGGTAAGGCAAATTACAAGTTTTTTCTCAGCCGTTACAAAAATGGCAGAACGCGTCTACAGGAAAGCGAAAAACCCTATCGCGACTTTGATAGCTAGCCAATACACTCAAGTAAAAGGGGCCATTTTCAGGTGGAGCGAATGAATAATAATACCAACTGATGGAAGCTGGAAATACGCTTTTCATCCAGTCGAAGCAGCGGTAGTGCCGTGACCAGCAGAGTGCCATTTAAAATTGCGCGGCTCAGTAGTTCCCTTTTTGCATCACGGTTATATGAAAAAAACAACACGTGTCATTAACGTCGTACTCGTGTAGTTGGAAGAGTGCTAATAGGCCAACGACACTCTTCTGTCTGGCAGAAATTTTCCTCCACTCCTTTTCACTTGGGTCACGCAGATGCGTTTCTCCGAGCTCTTCGCTCCAGCGGTGCACTACGCCGAGCGCGGCTTTCCCATGGACCACGGGAAGTACAGGTCTTGGCGAATGCGGGAAAAGTCTCTCAAGGTGATGCCAGGCGGGCACTTCTTCCTGAACGCAGACAAGCAGGTGCCTGCTGTGGGACAACGTTTGGTAAACGAGCCACTGGCACGTCTTTTAAAGGCAAGTGTCTGAAACTTGCATACCTGTGTACATTGCTCATTTCTCAAAAGGCAGATTTACAGTGCCGGAATGGCGCAAATTCTTCTTTTTTTTCGCATTGACAGTCTCATAGTTGCTTAAGATGACACCATATGCCGGCATCTTAACGCCGTTTAGGAGGAAACCCCTCGTACCATTCCAGCGCTTGACAGGGGAATTATTCTGAGGAAAGGAGCAATAAAACGTGGCTTCCGCAGTTTTCCCGCTGTATGAATAACCGAGTTATTAAACCATACCAAAATGATGCGAAGAAAACGATTCTTTTTGCAAATCCAGAATATGATGTCCATATGAAAATCGGAGTGACAATTGAATTGTGGCCCTGTGTTCACTTAGTAATTTCATGTGAAGGGAAACAGTGTGACATAACTTGCAAAATATGAGGCCTCTCTATCAATCATATCAGAGGAAGTAGAGAGGAAGATAAGGTAAGGTCACATAACGTAGGCGGCACGATGTGTTTATTTATGGGAACAGATTCACGGCTCGTAAAACTGTGTGGTCGAAGAAAGGCTGTGTGAAGACAACAGATTTTAGAGTGCGTAAAGATCTCCTAATTTGAAGTGCGCAAAGAAGTTCCCTGGGCGAGAACACTAAGAAAAAAGAAACATGGCTGATCCCTCCGTCATAGGAATCGGTATAACACGAAAGTGAAACGTATCTACACAGAAGTAGTGTTTTTCTGTAATGATATGTGAGAGCTTGTACAATGTCTATTCGTGTTTGGCAACTATAGCTCCGATTGGCGTGGATGCACCCATGTTGACGCCTAATTCGTAGAGGTTCTTAGCTTGAGCCGCAAACGCGTGCGTCCCGCTTTGCCTCTGTCTCGCTCCACCAAGACACGACATTCGCCCGTCGAAATGGTGTCCTTACTGCAACACGTACTGCAGCAGTTTTGTTAGTCGGTGCTCTCGTAATCGATGCAGTCGGCGACGGAGAAATTTCGTTGCTGAATGTGGAAGCTGCACTACTCCGATGAGTCGGCGCACGCTCACAGGAAGCAAAAGGCAAAGAACGTAACTGCGTCTAAGGTGTCCCAGCGACGCCAGCGCGGCCAGTGTCCCACGCTGGTGTCTAGACGATTTAACCATCACCTCCGATATCGCAAGCAATCTCGGTGTAAGTGCTGGTAAGTGTTCATCGCGCCGCATTACTTCTTTCACCTCTCACAGACGGCAGCACGATCCCCGCTCCTCCCCGCCTATCTACACCGCCAACAGAGAGCACCGTGCAAGAAAGAATGTGTGAAAGATATAAGGCGCGTTCGTGATGTGTCCAGCATCTGCCAAGCTAGCTTAGTTGGTTTATCGTCGGGCGCTTACCGCCGAGGTCGCAGCGTCGTGGGTTCGACTCCCAGCGGCGGATCTTTTTCATGGTTTTCTTTCTTTCTCACCCGCTGGCGTCCATTTTATGAACGTCATATCCGGTAACGGAAGTACATGGTGGACCCCGGCATAAAACATTTTCGTGTTAAAAACAATATCTCCGCGAGTTTATTGTAGCCGTGTCGAGGGTGTAAATGGAAAGAATATATCCAAATCTACATATACACTAGGTTCTAACACTTGCGCAACTTGTGGCATATTCCTGCCACCTATAAATAATTAGTTGGGTGAGTCAGTACGCCTGCATCTTTACACAGAGCGCAAAAAACTAAGACCTTAGCAGAAGAAACGATGAAACACAAGAGCTGTTTTCACTAAAAGAGGAGCAGGAACCTGCGCTTCAAGGAAAAAAATCCCTCTAAAAGCTTCCCCATTTTTGCCACCAAATCTTTTAAAACCTTTATCCTACGCATGTCCCAGCTAACTAAGTAGTTCAATGCCAAGATTTCTTTGAAGAGATCCGCATTCTTCATTGACGAGTGCCAGGGATGGAGCCCTTACACACCTGTGACCCGCTTTTCTGATGCCGTATGCTTCAACTATTTCCCTGTCTGATTGCCTCCGTAACCGTCTGAGCATACGAGTGCGGGGTAACTGCGCGACGCAGCCTCGCCTTCGGCAACGCTCAGCCAGATGGCCACCAACCACTACAGCACTGACTGTTCCCCGGTGTTCCCTGAAAGCGTCGTCCAAACAACGACCCGCTTCACGAACTTCCGCACGGCAACTTGGATTTATTTGATTCCATTGTCGTGCGGCAAGTGCTCCATTGGTCAAACGGGGCTATCCATTGCTAAAGGTACGTATACTTGAAGCATATTGCATCAGAGAATCGGGTGATAGGTGTGTAAGGGCTCCATCTCTGGCACTCAACAATAAAGAATGCGCATACCCTGAATGAAATCAGCACATGAACTGTTTAATTAGGTGTAGCCTGCGTTGTTTGAAGAGTTCAAAAGATTATTGTTGTGTACGGGGGGGCGTTTGCGAGTGATTTTTCGCCTGGTTGCGCATGGTTCTGCGCATTCAGTCAATTGATTGTTTTTCTGTGAGTTGATGTTTAGTGTGGTGTCCTGTATATTTCCTTCGCCTTGTCCTTTGTCCTTCTTGCGCTACCTAGTTATATCTCCAGTCGATCGAACGTGTTTAAACCCTTGAAGCAGAGTTCCTGCATGCGGTAAGGTCATTTGCAGCCGAGGATCTGTCCAACGACTTCACCGCAATAGCTCACGTTCATGCCCAATTCTACCACAGCAGACCGGAGCTTAAGCTCATGGAGCTCGACTCTCGGCATATTTGAATGCCTTTCAACGGGAACAGCCCTTGTGTGGCTGTATTAAGACACTGATATAAATAAATGTGACACCACAGTTGGGGATTCCTTGCAGTTGACCTCTCACTTCGTAAGTGTGTGCGTGTATGTGCAGGGACCGGATTCAGAAAACTTCTCTTTCGTAAGTGTGTTTTCCCATTGGTCAGCGGCTTCGCTAGTAATATGTCCCGCATTGTGATTGGCTGATATTATATCTTGCGAATATTTTGAGCGTCAGGTGTTTTTGTGAATACGGGTCCAAGTTTTTATGTTGACGGTTATTAGAAAAGACGTGCTTGTGGCGCTGGCTTACTGGGAGACCACCATGACCAGCACTTGTGCTTTCGATCAACGCCGAGTCATCTCCAGCGCGTTGAAGAGAATTGCGCTTCAGGGGCTTTTCTCTGCTTTGTAAGCGTGCCTCCTCACGGCGAGGGAGCACACACGTGCCATGTAGGGCGCTCGGCCCGCGCTTCACTTATTGGCAATAAATATTTCTACCACTAAGGTCTACAACGATTGTGTTGACGGATCGAAAGCGGTTACGCGAACATAGGCGTCATGCTTCCCTTAAAAATTCGATCTGTGCGGAACCAGGAGGAGTCAATAAATGCGAAGCATTTCTTAGCCAACCAAGAATAATTTGAGCATACATATATATATATATATATATATATATACATTTTGAAAGAATATTCCTGGCTATTGGTTTAATTACACGAAAGAAAACTAGTCACAGTGAAAAACGTAACAGCATTTATTCTGAGCTTTCGTCCGGGGACCGGCCTTTATCAAAGAATGTATTCGTACATGGCGTACGGGTTTAAGTACAGATTTTTTTAATACATGGATGTATACACACCGTCGTGATTCGTTGGACACTGACATGGGAGGGTCCAGAACAACAACAGCCGCAAACAAATCCCAGGGAGAGAGCGACACGCATACAAGGTGACATACACAGCATTGCAATCTGTGAGGAGTAGAGTATAGACGGGGTCAGAACATACACAAAATAAATAACAAACAGCGAAACGAACCTACGTGTGTGGTTCGGAACGAGAGGCGGAGGGGAAAAAAAAGAAAAAAAATGACAAAGATGCGAACGCACTTACCACGCTAAATGGGGAGACCCATCAACTACGGGACGAAAGCAGAATACGCTCACGGACGCCGGATGTGCAGCACGCGTTTCCTTGTTGAGAGGGCTACCTTCAAAAAGCGCGTCAAAAGCAGTGTTTGCCCATCTATGCGCCTTTTAGAGAAGGGGGTTCGGTACGGCTTTTCAAGTCGACCGGTATCCGCGGGCGTCTTGCAGGTGCTCGCGGCAATAACCATAGCCCTCCCTCGAAAAGAAGAAAACGACTCGCCGGTGAACAAAATTGAGGACAGCTGCTGTTAGGCGCAATGTGTGGGCACATGACATATTTCTTTCAGTCAAGAGACATGATAAACATATACATATACATATACATATCCGTACATGCACACACACATATAGATACACACGGATATACATACACATGCACATACGTACTCATATGAACCAACAACCGATGTTCAAGCGTAAAAAAATGACAGAAAGAAAGGGTACCGCATTCGTACTTGCAGGAAGGGGCGAACGAGCACGCACGTAATACCCGTAATCACAGTACCAAACTTAATGACATATGTATTTATCAAGAAATGGGTCCAGGCTCGAATAGCACAATGCGCGACGTGTGTAATCACATGTGTACATGCATGCATATACACATATATATATATATGTATCTATGAATTTACGGTAGAAAATTTTGAGGGTTCGTTTCTTTGTTTCACACTACCTTCACGAAAACCACCGGATAATGAAGCCAGGGAAGCTGTAAGGAACATTAAATATACTATTTGGAGTATGTCGTAGCAAGAGTGACATAGATGTGACGAACGTAAAGTGGACGAAAAGACAATGTGCCGCCGGAAGGAATCGAACCTGCAACCTTATGATTACGCGCCCGATGCTCTTACCACTTCAGCTTCGGCGGCGGTCGTTCCTTCTTCCACTTTATCGGGTATTTTTGTGTATGCAGACCTGGGAGTGTTAGTCAGCGCCGCTTGCAGCCATGACGGCAACTGCGAACACTCTTTTTGCCAGAAAGAAATGTTGTTTTACACTACATGCACACTGACCAGTCAACAGTGACATTTGCGAAGTACGTTCAAAAATTAAGTGGTCTGTCTCTCGTGGATGCCGTAATAGAAATTTTAGTGTTCGGTTTTCACTAACAAAGTGTCGCCTTTACATCTTCATTTCTTATTTCATTCTAGAAACGAACCGCTGTGGCACGTTCCCTAGTTTCGTAAGTGGTGTCGGTAGGTGCCTGTGCTTTCGCTTTCCACAGTGGCCTAGTCAGGACAGCGGCAGGGAACTTTTTCTGCAAACTGTAGGTTACGATTATAAACTTCCCTATTTTGCGGGACCTTGTAGTGTGAAACGGACAACGTCCTGTGCACTAATACTTTTTATTAATCGCACAATAAGGACTGCTACTAACTTCTGCAGCTACCATAATGTCCCCAGTTGGGAATGGAAGCGAGTGCTGGAGGGGCGCAAGAACTCTTGAGCAGAGGGAACACCCGCCATCGTCTTATGCCATCTCCATGCTTGCAGCACATGAGGCTAAATATATTCCTTATTTGGACAGTGTTGTTCCGACTCGAGGTGTAGTCCCGGTTTCATGGTGTCATCGACAATGCAGACGGTTGATTACCATCTCTCATAAGCGAGCCGGATACTTACTGAAACTGCTACTAAGGGCACGACAATCATTTTGTAGGTAAGGCTTGGCACACGCAAAACAAGACGGACAGTTGAGTATATTTACCTTTAAAACATAAACATTCGTGCGTGTAACAACGAGGCAGGCGGATGATTATTGATAATGAATCGACATAGGAGATCCATCTGAATTCTAGACAATGTGATAAAGGTGAGGGTCGTGAAGTTTGAAGTTGCACAGTAGAGTATAATGCAAAAAGACGAAGTTGAAAAAAATACTAGGATATAGAAAGGGTGTGCGAATATTCGAAAATTTTGAATCACGAATCGAATAGCGTTCTATTCGATTCGGTACTCGAATTAAATAGCGCATCTTCGAGCTGCTAAATAGTTTTTGAATACTTTTCGAATTATCAGCACCGTCGGGAAAACCCAAAAGAAACAACAAGTTAGAATAGCAACGATCATTTTTTCTTGGTTTAATTAGTAAATTTCCAAGATGCAAGCATTTCAAGCTTTTACAGAACTATTGAACCTTCATTCATCACCGGCTGAAGGACTTTTTGCTTTAAACTCCAGTGTTGCCGAGGCGAATGTGTCCTCAGCGACTATCGTTATATGAGATTTATGATTTTCATGTATGAAAAATTGTCTGACGTTCAGGTCTTAGTGGTATTTAAAAACTGTTGACAAAGTACCACCTAGATTACTGAAGTAACTGCTGTATTCATCCTGCAGTTAAAAAATACCTCGAAGGCTCTAGTCGCTACTGTATGCGAGCTTACCTCAGTTTAAACAACAATGGTATATTTGTAGGTTAAAGGTAACGGTAATGCTGCTTTGTTAAAGTTTGTTAATATTGGTTTGAAATAGAGTTATAGAATTCTAGGACGGTTCTTCAAGATGGTTACCTTACTGTTCGAAATCTATTGAAATAGTATTTGATTCGTATTGGATTAGGTTCTAAATCTGCATATTCGCACAGGCCTAGCATATATGTTTCAGGGTGTGTTCATACATTGCATATGTTAATTTCTCTGCTCGAGTCCACCTATTTATGTGTCTCCTTTCAATTGCTCATAATTTCTACTTTGACAGCTGAATCTCAATATTAATGTGCTTTGCTGTGTATTATTTTCATTCACACGAAGCGACGCTTCATTATTTCTGTTGTGTAACGGCAGAGATTTGCAGACGAAGGACCGCGTGCGGTGTACGAAGGCTCCGTGGCTGAGCACATGGCGGGCGCCGTCGGCGCTGCGGGTGGTGTCCTGTCAACCAAGGACCTTTCAGATCATCTTGCGTCATCAGAGCCCTTGCTGGTGCAGCCCGTGAAAACGACATATCGCGGAGACGTCACGGTGCACACAACACCACTTCCCACGCATGGCGCTGTGCTGCTTGAGGCGCTCAATATCCTTGAATGCTTCGATCTGAAAGGTGCGTAGCCAAGATTAATGATAAACTGATATGAGTTCCTCATCGTTCTGTCATGTTACAGCTGCACCAAAAGAACAACTCATAGATGTTACCTGTGCGGAAATTTGCATAGGCCTTATGCAAAACCCGCTACCATCTGGTGGCCACCATCTACATTTCGACTATGTTCAAAGCTAAGCGAGCTCGGAATGTGTACATGGAGACCGCACGGATTATCGTTCGGCAGATGATGGGAACCGTAGGGGCGACGTACTTTCCGTTTGCTGTGCTGCATAGATAAAGGAAACCGGGATGCTACAAGAAAGTTTGCAGGGAACTATCCTCCATGTTGTTATATTTACTCGCTGCGGACTACAAGCAGCGCAGCGTTCTCGTGTTCCGGCTCCTGCTTAGGAGTAACGCCTTGCTTACGTTCGCCGTTCTTAGAAGATACGGTACCTGAGAGCATTGGCGCACAGAATGACACGTGTCATATCAATATGCCAGCGCACAGAAATCGGCTTCGTGTAAGAGCTTTAAAGCTGCATCGCGGCTGCTTACTGATGCATGATTTGCTGTTCACGTTCTTACTTCAAAGTGGTAAGGTGGCCTAATTGGTAGCGGCAACTCACATTCATCGTCAGAGCGCAAATTGTGTATCAAGCACACACACAAGAGAGACATGCAAATAGGATTCGCGCTCGCCGTGTTTATATGTCGGCGCTCCTCTGTATGCATTTTATTCCTTGTGGCTGTAAAAATGAATAGGAGTCTTTAATTCATTTATTAAATTGCGATAACAGGTATACGTGCTTAAATGAGTAACTTGTGGGCATCATGGATTGTAAGCGGACAGGCCGATTGTACACGAGCGTGTTTGTAGTTTGTTTTCGCTTGAGTAGTCTCACCAAGGTACCGTTTTATTAGATGGTTTGCGCTCGCATTGCTTCAATGTGCATGTTTCTGAAGTATTTCATATAACACGGAATGTTATGAGATTCTTCAAATGCGACACGTTTCCTCTGAAACTGAAAAATACTGTCGAGCGGGATGGGCTACGTTAAAGTGTGTGTGTGCTATCTTTGGTTGCGCAGAGGTGGTTTCGCAAGCGTTGAGTCGGCATCAAAGAACTGTCTTGCTGAAACAGGTGGAAACAGGTGAAACATTGGAAGGCGCCCGTATCTCCCGAAAGCGACGGTTCAAACGGGAATTTTATTGGGCATCGCATTATTTACCAGCCCGTGTCGGGAGGATATTGCATAACAAGCATGTACGGAAAATTGTTTCAGCTCCACTAACGTGAAACCTGTGGAGGGGCGACGCATGCAGTGTGCGCCGGTGTTTCCCACAGCAAACTCACTGCTAATTGGCAATAAAAGACAGAATAGAGATTACACAAAGAGACTCGCAGTCCGCTTTTAGTTAACGTGCACGCTACGAACCTTTATTGTTCAACCATGCACAAAAGAAATCGCCCACAGGCACTACATTGCAGGTCAAGATCCAATACATTTACATACCCGGTGGCCGGTGAAGGGTTGTGCGGCTCGAGCAGTCATTTTTTTTCTATCAAGAAACTCGCTAGCAGACGCAACCTGCGTCGGCGTTGTCTCTCGAGGGCGAGGGCGAGGGCGCGTTGTCGTTCCTTGCGAGCTGGTAGTTCAGCGTTCATCGCAGAAAGATCGTTTCCAATGTCAACGCGCGCCGTTCGCTCTCTCTTGCCACACGGCGAGCGCTGAGGTGGTGGCGCCCTCTCTTGCGCTCAATCAAAGGTACCGTCACAACAACGAACGAGGATGCACGCCGACACGCCGACATTTAAGGTGCTTCGCCCCTAAAATGCAACTGATCAACACTCACTTCTTAGAGCGATTAACTTTTCGTGTTCGGTTTGCACGCGCGTGAGATGCGCATTTTCTGGACGTTTTAATCGTACAGCAAATATTCCATATATAATTTACGGCGGCAAGCTCACAAGCCAAATGTAACTTTGGAGAAATAGACAATGCGAAAAATTTTTATTTACCATCAGACGTTAGTTTGACAGAACGTTCGCTGCCACTATTGAAAGATATTCTGGATCGTGTGAACACAACATTCTTACCGTCGTCTCTGCATCTTGTCATGTCGAGCGCTAATGCCTTTACGCAACCGCGCTTACACCACATGCAGGATATTCAGGTGACGGAAAACGTGTACACTGATAACAGAGAGACAAAATTCGTTACCTAGCGCACAGCTTCATTCTAAACGATGGCAGCCTCAGATAATATTGGGTGGAGAACTTCGTTGTGGTTGAGAGGTAGTGTGTTATTCCTAATGACTGTCAAAGAAGTTACTAGGAAATACCGGTAACGCGAACAGGTGCTTGCACATTCGTCTTCTATTTTTTGCACCAATTAATAACCTAGAGAGCACGTATACGAGCAAGTGGTGCTACTAGCGACCGCAGTACCGCTCCGACACATGCCTCCAACATGGCGCTACATCGGTAGCTAAGTAAAACACCCGACAGATGGCAGCAATTGCGCATAAGGTCTACAGACGTTGAACATAGAAAATTCTGGATCTTGTTTTGTACAATAAACTGTATAACCTCTTCAAGTAGGTGCACTGTCCGTCGGGGACCTGTTAGGGATGAAGAAAGGTCCAATAATAAAGATGCGTGTTTGGAGAGACATACTGCAAGGCGCACGAAACAACAGCAGAAGCTTGTCGTGTCATTATACTATCTGATCGTGCAGCATCACAGGATGGAAAAAACGGAGGTCATTGGTGTACCTTACAAAGTCATTTCTATTTGGTGCGCTGCTGCAGGCGCTTTTAATTTTATTTAATGTGTACTGAGCTCTAGATTTCTTTAATGTGTGCTTTGTCCTAGCATTTTCTTAGTCGTCAAGGCCGTAGAAAGCACCATGCTGAGCGCGAATCCACACATTGACAGACGCGCGATCTGTAATAACGCGATAGAGGTGAAGGGCCGTATCCTGAAACGCTCCTTACCTCAGTGAGGGGGCCTTAACTGCTTGAGGACGCCTTATCACGTATTCTGGAACGCTCCTTACTACGGATCTCTGACTGAGGCCCGCCTTGGTGCTCCCACAAGTTAACGTAGCTCTAGGGCAGACCTTCAGTCCCCAATACCTTGCTACTTGCACTGAAAGGGCGCTTCTCTGCAGTACTTTGTCAGCGACAGCGTGTCCGATTTCTTTTTTTTTTTGATGGATGCCTTGCACTTCTACACACGCTCGCTCTAATTGTATTCTTGACGTTATTGGAAAATTGCTTGCCAGGCGTGTTTTCTAGCGTGCGGCTGAACGGCTGTCCAAATTTTCGTTAAAGGGACACTAAAGGCAAATAACAATTTATGTCAGAGTGAAAGCTCAATGTATGACAACTTCTAAAACGGCAGTATTATCAACAGCAGTGTCCTACTTACCGAGAAATTAAGCTAAATGTATCTCATGATGAGCGCCACGAGTGGGACATTTTCGAAGTGATCCCGATGCCGTATGAGAGTCTGCCTAAAATAAATCACTAGTAATCAAACTACAGCAATAAAAAAAGAACCATCCGTGCATCAAAAGACGTAATAAAATGCTGTTTGTTCGTTTCCGTTTGAATCATGCAAAAAAGAACCTCTGTGGCGTCGCCATGGGGAACGGCGCGCGTGGATCAAAGATTCCGTTTTCGTCGAACTGCACTTCGCCCGGCGCCCTGCTTCGCAGACGCGGTTGCGTCTCAGTGGTAGTTTCGGGATCGCGTACTGCCGCGTGTGTTTTGCGCGTTCGTGAAAGTCGCTCTGACAGAAAGTTCGACAAAATGCCGGATGCATGTGATATTACCGGATGGCCGATTGATGCAAAACGCCAGTGCTGCAGCAAGGAAACCGATGTGTCTTTTCAATGGGTGCCGCGGAATGAACCCTCTCGTTGAATTGGAGCCCAGCGTCGCGAGCCAAAGTCTCGTTGTGAAGGTCTCCGTCCACATCCATTGGGGCGATTGCGTGACGCTTCGATGGCTTCGATGGCCGTTGTTGCTGCTGTGGGTTCCGCTACTTTCGCTCTGCTTCTACTAGTGTCGGCGGCCGCGCAATAAAGGCGGGCAACGTTGGGCACGGCAGCAGTGACGTGTGAATGTCTGATTTCAGGCGGGTGGTTTGAAGTGCGCTAACGCGATGCGGACCACTAAAACGGGATATTATTTCAAAATAACCACTTCCTTGGCATAAAAGTAGCACTACGAGGTTTCTGGACCGCTGTTTCAACAATCAACGTTGACTTAATATTTGCCTTTAATGTCCCTTTAAGTTTGCGCAGCGTGAAGAGGACAAGGGATTTTACAGGTACAGAGAAGTGACTCGAGGAAAGCGAAACACGCTTATCGTCTACCGACTTTCAGGAATGACAGTTCTTGTTTGGATGAGGCTAACGATATCCCTATCGAAAATTCTCATATGACACATATGCCTCGTATTCAATAATCTCGTATGAACACATATGTATCATATGTGTTCATATATGAATCATATATGAATGATATGTGAATCATATTTGAATCATATGTATGATCGTACGAGATTATTGGATATGTGTCATACGTGCAATATGAAAATTTTCGATAGGGATGGCTTCTAGGTGCGATATACATTCTTCAGATATTCCTACCATCTGTGACAACTCAGACTGCAACCCCGAGGCACCAAACTTATGAAATCGTCCACATATATCTCAATACTTTCAGGACTTGGGTTCCTGGGAACCGCTGCTGTAAGACTTTCTCGTTTTGCAAACGAAAGAAGAAAAAAACAGGTCTATCTATCAAGGCGCGACCACCCGATAAACGCGCCCTTGTTATGAATGTAAGCATAATAATTTACTTGGGCATAAGTACATTGGAGACAAATTTGCACCAAAGTGAGGGAATTTCACAACCTTAACACTGCTCGGTTAGAAAATAAAGCAATCGACGTCTGTAAATCTTTAAACGATCTTTATTTCTCGCTCTCACATAACAGGCCGTTGAAATGAATCAATGAACGCAATGAGCTCCATGGTTGCTCGACCATCCAGTTTTTGTCTGCTGCAACAGGCTAAAGTAAACGGAAAAGGCTCTGCACCCATATCGCGAAAAAGCAGTGTACACGTTCTTATTCATAGTTATGCCTAAAAATATTCCTCATTCTTGCTTGAAAACGGACGTTTATTCCGTATTTCACACGTACTCTCGATCCCAGACTTGTGAAACAATCGCCTTACCTTACTGAGGCGGCCCCTAGGAAAGGAAGGTTGAAGGAAGCTTTTAGAATGCACTGGCTCCCTCAAGGAGCTCCTTAAGATAAGGAGGCATGAAGGGCTCCTCACGTAATGTAAGCAAATGGTCTCAGGTAAGGAGCGTTTCAGAATACGGGCCGGAAGAGCTCGTTTCGCGGAAATTTCGGTGCCGGCGTTGATGGTTGTGGCCAAGCGTTCTCTGTGAATGAAACATAGAGGAAAATGCTAATAAAAATTATTAATGAATGTTAGGTTCGAGTGAGTGTCGAAGCCAGGCCTTCTGCATGGCAAGCGAATGTTCTGACACAGAGCTACGCCATTCTTTTGTTTCTTTCGTGGTATTTGTTAAAATGGGTATTAGAATGAAGAATAAAGGGCACAAATAAAACGAAACAAAAGTGCAATTCTTCGAAATTGCTTCGAAAAAAAAACATTATATCAAAGGCATGTGTAGCGGGTGGAGTCTCCTTAACGCTTGTAATATAGCGCGGCAGAAGTGTAAAATCACGCCAGGCGTCAAAAGATATCAATCGCTCAACGAGTGGGTGTTTTAAAGACCCACTCATTACATAGCGTTCAGGCATACTTAATCAGCAGTAGCAGCAAAATCATCAACAAAGCGAGCAGCTGCGTAGGTTGGCGTGTTGCCTTACGAACGCGTAGTGGGCACCTCGCAACTCTACCTGCAGTAGGCATTTTAGGATAGTTTAAAACGGCCAATGTTACGCTCAAAGGCGTTCGCTTCCTCGCGTCACCATTGAGGCATCCAACGAGAACCGAAGCAGGCTGGCTATTGAGAAGGCGATGCGCACGGGGTTCAATCACGCTTTCGCGTTCTGCTCTTGAAGGCGAAGCTCAAGCGTCTTCCATGTTTCTTCTTCATAGAGCCCAGAAAAGAATTGGGGGTAGCACGCAAGAAATCGCGAACGACGGTATGACGGCTTGAACAAATGGCGGATCTGGCTTGTTACTCTGCTTGCAGGCCTCCACAAACGCCCGAGCCAGTTTGAGCACGTCATGGTTGAGGCTCTCCGCCACGCTTCAGCTGACGGGATGCGATACATCGGTGATGCTGACTTTGGCGGCTCAATCGAAAAGATCCTTTCCCATGATAGAGCACGCCAATGCATGGCTTCTCTGAAACTTGAAAGGTGAGATACTATAAAAAGAAGGAAAAGCGCTATGCTAGATCCCCTAACAAGCCGTGTTGTGCTTTCAATGTTTTTAAAACCTTATATTCTAAGATTCCAGCTTTCAGTGAGCATTGTGCACAATCTGGCGCTACATGAGTCAGCTTCAGGTATAGACAACTTCATCAAAGACATTTTGTGAGACTTGATGATTGACGGTATTGAATGACTGAGCCATATGTGTAGGTTAAGTTTTACCACCGTTTTTAGTTTTGTGTCCATTCATAGTGCCTTGCATTACTAATCAAGGTATTGTAATGGCGGCATAAATTCCAAAGTTGATAAGTCCACTTCAACCGCTCAACCGATGTAAAGCGCCTACAATGCCGACACTCGGTACCCCTAGGCGCCCAACAGACACGCTCAAACATTTAATGATTTCATCAGCAGCAATCACACGTACAAATGCAGCGTAGTTCCATGCGAAACCCGGAATCACAGAAAAAATAAGTACCAATGACTGAGCAATAATGAACCCTACGTTTGCTCATCAATGTCCATGCTTTTTATACCCGATGCACTGGCGCGACACATGTACGTCAGTGCATGTGCCGCGTCAGTGCCTCATCAGTGCGCCATGCGCATTGAGTATAATTTCTCGTTAGCGGTGGCTCTAGCGCCTCTAGCGGGTACGTCCGGATGCTGCGACTCCGTGAACTCCGTGCTTCTCAGCTGGCCGCTGTTGTTGCCATGCCGGCCCATACTCGTATGAATTGTGCCTGTAGGGACCCTGTGTTTCGCGCACGCCTTAAGGCGCACGACCCCATAAGATCCTGTGCAGAATTTTCGTAGCAATATTTATTTGACAAGCTTCTTTGTGAAACCTTCAATGATTGCCGTGTTGCTTGTAGCTTTGGATATGTTGACGACGTTCTCCTTTTTTTTAAACATCGGACCAGGAGACTGCCTCAGTAATTCCGTTCATCAGGCTTTTGTTTCAGGCATGCTTTTCTCATCTTCGTTATACTCATAAACCGCCATTAGCAGACTGCACAGGCGTTTAGTATTGTCGCTAGCCTTTGATGTTCAGGGTAACAATTGCTGAATCGCTCCCACAGAAGCACACCATCTCAAAATATGTTAAGCAAATTATAGCCAATTTGTGCATTTCCAGTGCGCCGGCTAAAGTTTGTGCGCATCAAATCCAAATCACCCTTTACCAACACGTTTAGAAACTGCTGAAGACAGGGTGTTCTATCCACATTATTACAGCTATAAAGCGGAATCTTTGCAGAGTCGAAAAAAAATTACGGAATCGAATGCACCACAATGCAGTGCTTCCATGCTGGGAGCTGTTTGTGTGAGCAAATTAAAAACTCCAGTCGCATTAACTCACGCTATTCAATCCCTTGGCATGAGCAATATGATTAAAATATTGCAAGGCGCAAACGATGTAAACACATCGTTACTTAAGTTTGCAGACTACCTTACGCGTTATCAAGATTACAGTGTAGTACAAGGCCTCCTGGATGTTTTTAAAACCTTGCAGACTTTGTCGTGGTATGGATGCAAGAGTCGCCAAATTTGATAATTTTATCTGTCCTTTTGAAGAAAAACCAGTTTTCTTGATAGGAAACTCCTGGCCTAGGATAGTGAGTGTGCATGAAACTCGGGCCCAACGTTTTCTGCTTTTTTGTTACCTTTGCGCATTTGCATAGATGGGGAACTATGTTCGTTTACTTCGACGCAGGAGAATGGAAGAAGTGTGCCCGGATATTGACCGTCCGCAGAAGCATTCGGGCACTACTTTCCTAGCAGCAGTGGATGAAACGGGAAATGTTTGTGCCTTCAATGGCAGCCTGGCACGAAATTTCGGATGCGCAGTTGTCGAGAAACACGGATTTGCCGTCCAGGTAAGAAGAACTCGCCCGAGTCTTGGTCACAGCAGAGCTTGTGGGCACGTTTCAGATGCTCTTGTTAACTACCTGTACAGAATGTTTGGGCGGTAACTGAACGCGTGCCGGTTCGTGATGATGATAATTTTCTCTCTACGACACATGGCAAACCCCCACCACAACAGATCTGCTCTAAAACTTGGTGGACGCTCGAGTTTCGCCTCAAAAGTAGAACGTGATAGCGTAATGGGGCACAGGTCGCATCGCCTTCTCAATCGCTAGCCTGCCTCCGTTTCTCAGTGGACACGTCAACTGTGCCACAAGAAAAGGGATGCCTGTGCGAGTAACATTGGCTATTTCTAACTACCTAGAATGCCTACTGTAAGTACAGTTGCGAAGTGCCCACGACGATATAATTCTTCATTTTGTGAATTAGCGAAGTACAGAATACGCGTCCGTTAGGCAACACGCGCGCTTATACGCAGCTGCTCACTTATTAAATGCGAAGCATTTCTTAGCGAACCTCAGGCACTTTGAGCGTTTCTATCTACGTATCTATCTATCTATCTATCTATCTATCTAGCCGCCTACGTCTGGGTGCTCTCGTGATCGCCTCCTCAGCTTGGTGTAGACCAAAATCGGGATGGGAGGGTAACAGGGTTTGACGAATACGACTGTCTTATCATGACATGAATAACGCGAAAATACTGTCGCGTACGACGTCAAACCCCTTCCTCCAGACACGTATGGCACATACCTGTATACCACGGGCCACTGTACAAACGGCTATGAGCCACAGGTGATAGACAGTTTATATCTTCCCAGGACCGGCGAGAGCACACATTCGTAATTTAAATGCGAGAGTTAAAGAAAAACAGACATCGGCAGCGCAGACTCCACGAATGCAAAGAATAAAAATCAGGATCCCAGCAGGAATCGAACCCAAGCATTCTGAGTGGCACTCGGGCATTCTACCACAGAGCCACGCCACGTTTGAAACTGCTTTGGAAAAGAACCTATGCAGGCCTAATGTCGGTGCAACGTCAAATGTGCTTGCAGTGCTGGCTGTGTAAAGCAATAAAGATTACATATGTTCTCCTATGATATCGCCTCATGAAGGATTAACGGCAATTGTGGTTCCAGTGTTGGCTCCGCTTAATAAACATTACACTTGTATTCCCATGACTCAGATTGCTGTATACAAGCGTTGCTTGACCCCGGAGGAATACGCTAACGAAAGTTACGTGTGATATCCACATCATCGCATCGTAAAGTTCACTTCGTTTCGGTAATACTGACGTATGTGCTAGAAAGTGAGTGCTGACATTACGTCACTTCATAAGTAACTCTTTAAACGCCCGTGTAGTCGACGTGCCTGGTAAAGCCACGATGTGCACACAGCTACTACGCTTACAAAAACACCTCGATTCACCTCGTAGCGCTTGGCTGAAGGCCATGAAACGCAGCATAGACAACTACTCGCTAATTTCTTCGCATGAAGCCGATTTCCACAAGGCGTGGGATCAGCCAATTTATTTATGTTTATTTTTTCATGAATAAATATGCGTGAGCGCTTTTTAACGGGTGGGGGAGGGGGACTTCTAAATCACCCACTCTTGGGCAATTCACATCTTTTGAATCCTCGTGCCATTCGACGCTTCTGCCACGCAACATAACATGCGTTAAGGGGACTCTTCACGCTGCATTGCATTAGTATAGGTTTTTAGGGGTGAAGCTCCTTATGCCGTGGGTCTGTCCATCCTCCGTTTGTTTGTTTGTAGTAGCCACCTCTACTTCGTGAGATGCGTGCGTTCTGGTATGCAGTAGAAGAAGAAGACGACGTTGACGAGTGAGACTCTGCTTGCGTGTTCGCCTGTGCGGCGTTCTTTCCTCTTTACTACGTCTCGTGTTTTCAACGACGCCCGAATACATTTCAGAAGTAACGCGCCATGCGGCTCCCTCTTGGTGCGCTTTCTCTTTATCTCGCAGTCGCCAGATGGAAGACAAGGCTATAGGACCCACCCGTGAGATAGCCGTTAACTTTGCAGTGGTCGAACGTCTTGGCAAAAGATTGCCGTTCTGTTATGTTTTCTTTACTTGTCGTTGCCTTCTGTGGTGTCCCGCCTACCATGTAAGCCTAGCTGGTTTTATGTCAAGCTTGTAGACGATGTTGAACGGGACCCCATACTTACTGCGGTGGAGATCCTCTGTCTTTCCGAGACGTGGAACGCCAAAAGACCGTATATCAAAGGATACGTTCCAGTCGTGTGCATCGATGATGCAGAGCGTCCTGCACGTGGTGTGGCCGTATGCGTCAAAAAAAAAACAGAAAAGGCACAAGATCTGAAACTACTGCCAACGACACAGAGCCACAACGGTGAATAATATGCTGCCATCGATTTTCATGGATGCATCATCATGACCATGTACTTTGCACCCAATTTGCCGAGTGGGAATATGAAGACATTCATTGACACGGCATTGTGTAATTATGACAAGTACAAGAATAGACCATTTGTGTTAGTTGGTGACCTGAATGTCCATATTACCGAGAAGAACAATGAGTGGTTCATACAACATATGGCAGCCAAATATGCTCTCACGTGCACGTCCTTTGATCATATGAACCAACGACCATCCGAGGGACCATGTATAGACCTGGTATTTCCAAATTTCAAATTGCAACCCGTACAGGAACCGCTATCTCTTCATTTCACGGACCATAAAGCCGTGATAATGAAGCAATAACGCAAGCCAGGCATAATCTAATTAAGGAAAGTAAAAGTTTGATGCTTGTAATATTTGCACAGTGTTTCTCACTCTTTATATGATGATTGATGGGGCGTTACACAGAAGATTCACGGTTTACCGATGATTCCCTCTGGCGCTTCGCCCCACTCATCATCATTCACCACGTGGATATGATGTGAATTTTTATTTTTTTTTTTGTGAGACAGTTACAAGCAATGGCGGGGCTCTTTGGTAGGACATCTGCTCGTCACGCAGAAGGCCTGAGTTCAATTTCCACTTGAACCGAATTCTTTTGGTATTTAAAATAATTCCTTTCTTCGCATTTATCTCGCATTTTCGCTCAAGGCCTTGAGCGATAATTGGAGATCGGCGTTGCCCGGACAACGCCGATTTTTTGTTCCCCACAAATAACACCCAAGGTCAATATACCTTGTAAAACCGACGCCGACACCGGAGTTTCTACGAAATGAGATCGTTAACGCTATTGCGTCAATACCTAAAACTGATAGGATATATGAAAATACAGAGTAGTTATATCTGGCGTTTATTATTATTGAAACAGCTGCCATGTTGAACCGTGCGACGAAAAGGAGGAGCTATATTTATGGGCCAGTGTTTGAGTAGACAATGAGTATTGCGAAGCACAGTCAGGTAGTTTGGAAAAAATATTTACTATGGCCTAATTTGTGCCCGAAAAGCAAGCAAAGGATGCACGCAGCGTTCCTCATAGGAGATCAAGAATGCCAGATTGTCCTCGAGCGGCGACTCACTTCTTGTACGCTTTGAAGAATCGCGTGCGGCGATGGCGCGTGTCGTCACGGCTGTCTTGTTTTATCAGCGTGCAGTTGTCATCCCGGAATGCACACTAACCTGCACGCGTAGTTTAAAGATGGTGCCTGTCTTGCATCAGTACCACCTATTGTTCTATAAGCATTAAATTGAGCAACTCCTTTTTGAAGGTTCCTTAATGCGTGTTATTAAAACTAGGCAACGAACATTTATTTTTCAAACGGTTAAGGGTTTATTTATACCAGTAGCGAACTATTACTGTAGAATAGCCTTCGTTTCATCGCTCAGGCAAAAACTGAAAACAAACGCATGGATCAGATAACACCTGCTCGACTATTCCTATGCATTATTAGAAAGGCATTGCTTTCAAGCAGCCACTAGTTATCTTTAGTTTCGAATAACATAAATTATAGTAAAATTCCGTTATTCTCACAATGTTGGAGACACATAAAAAGTATGATATCTGTCTTTATGGCGCTTGTGTCCCTAAATGAAGCGAGAACTGCGCGTGCGCCTGTTGAAATTGCGTTATTTTTTTCCACGGGGTGATCAAAATAAAGCTTTGTGCTGTTCTTAGATTGCAGCAGTCGGAGGTATGTGAAGACCAGCTTTGCGGATTATGTACACTGAGGGACACAATGTGCCCTGATAATTATCGCTCTCAACTGTCCAGTTAACTAAGAGCGAATAATGAACATTTTGGTGATTGCAGTAAGAGCGCATGCTTGTATTGAAAAGTTGGAGGCAGTCGCATTTCTACATGGTTCCACTGGAAATCCTCTTTCTCACATTTCTGCGCTCTGAGGCACCCCGTTGAAAGCTTAATTGCGGCTCGCATGATTAAGGATCGGGCTCCATGTTCCTTCCTGATGCGTCGAGCTGTCATTCCTTGCTATCGCCAACTATCAAATGGGAACCGTCGTCATCTTTCATACTTAGGACTTTGCATTTCTTAGACAAATGAAATAGCACGATAGACGTTTTGAGAGCGCTGCACAGTGCTGAGTATGAAACGTACCAATTGTCCCAGCTTTCTATTCTAATTTATCATCTTTGCCTAAGCCGTCGGCCCGTTATCAGTTTTAAGGCGACACGCAACATCAGTGAGTAGCTTTGTGCCTGTCCTCACTGCCTTGCATACGTAATCATCCGAACGACAACTAAACTTTGCAGCCATATATCTGGCAGCACGGCAGAGCTAGAATTATACCGCTTAGTAGTACTGTGTAGAACACGACTGCCTTCAAGGTTTCAATAAAAACATTCCCGATTATTGCAGTGTCTAAAAAAAGTTCGTTTTCAACCTTCGTTAATTGGACGGCTGACAGCGAAAAATTATCACCTCACTTTTGTCCCCCTCGACACATAACTACAAATGAGGTCTTCAGGTACCTCCAACAGGCGAATTTGAAGAAAACTGTATATGTTAGTTTTCATCACCTGGTAGAATTCCCATTTTCATGGTGCACCAAAAAATAAATAATTTTATGGGCAGACTTCCTTCTCATTTAATTGGTAGTCACGTCTTAAGGTCGTTGCATATGTATATAACAGGGCTGGGCAGAGATACTCAGAAAAGTATTCCGGAATACAGATATCGAAATACATGAACTGGAAGCCTAAAATACAGATACTGAGATACATTTGCCTTTAACGTAACGGGATATTTCGGAGATACTTTTGCAATAAGACGAAAAAAGTATTCCGGAATACCCTTACAGCGATACAGATACTGGAATACTTTTTTTATTTGAAGGATGCTCATACTACGCAAAGACACTTATTAGTACAGGATATTGTAGTAATTAAAGTTACAGCGCATCGAAACGTTCAGTTAATTTATTTATTTATTACAGTACCCTCAGCGCCATTAAGACATTCCAGGGGAAAGGGGGTAGACAAAGTACATAATTAGTAATAATGACATAATTACAAGTATCAATTGCAATAAAAATACACTATTTCACAGCAACAGTAACAAGGACTGGCCACCGAAATCGGTATACTTGGCGAACAAACTAAGCTATGCTAGAAATAGCACACTTTAAGCAAATCACTCGAATCACTAATGAACCCCAGTGAATTGAGCAAAAGCACACATTTATTTTGAAGATCTGCTTTGCTGAGAAGTTTGCTGTGTAGGCTTCTCAAATGGGCTGTCTTCTAACCGCGTCGGTTCAGCCTCAGCACAACTCACGAAAGAAAAAGTCTGTCTACCGCTGAAGGCGTGTACAAATTCGTGTTATAGTGTATAAATACCGCCTTCATAGCCGGATTGCCCTGCAGCGTGGCGATATCTCTTCTGGGGTCATCTAGATACCGAAACACTTCCGCCCTCACTTGGGTTGTTCAGAATCCGAAGTCTGTCCCCATCTTCGGAATCCTAAGCCGTCTGACCCTGTCAGCTTCAATGAAGCTGTCATCACCACCGACGCTACCAGCACCCATTTCAGAAAGCAGCAACAGGCGAAGTCGGCTCCGGCGGTGGGGGAGCCTGCTACCACAAAGACCGTTTCACGCGTGTAATCAATTAGGAACGCACGCTGACATTGGAGAGGTGGCTGAAAGCGCGTCAAAGATAGCCATCTTCTAGTCACTTCCGCCGCGACTACGCGAACTGCTTTTGGAAGTGCCGCCGCTTTGAGAACTGAACGCACGCGAAGCATTGCAAAGCCTGTTCCAAGGCGGTATCCGCGCGGGGGGTCGCGAAGTAATGGCTTGGCACCCGAAAAAAATTAGACGTGCTGCACTGACCTTGAGAGACAGCGAATTTCGTCGACAGAGGCCGACAACACTGCCCCCGCGATTCTGCCGTCTGCGGCGTCGCGCGCTTTACCGCATGGACCATTCTGTGCTTGAGGGGACACCATCGCCGCCCTATCTGTTGGCAACCGGCGGCGCAAGAAAAAAAAAACGCCATTCCACCATTGGAAACACGCCTCAACTCATTTCCGACACAAAAAAACAATGTATCGAGATGCCCGTGTCCTGCATAGTATTGCGATACAGGCGATACATCGTAAATGTATTTCACTACTGAGATACAAATACATTTTTGAAATATATTTCAGTACAGTAATACAGATACTCAAAAGTATCTCTGAAATACTATCGCGATACTCTTGTATCGCGATACTGCCCAGCCCTGGTATACAAATTATTGTAAGCTCGCATCTTTTAGTACCAGCTCTGCCAAACAATAATATTTGTCTTGTTTAAATGTGAGGAGGTATTCCACGTCAGATTATACATTCAGAGGTCATTACTGTCACAACTTCGTAACATATTAGAACACCGCACAGCTTGCGTAAAGATAACTCTCCTTGATAAAACGCACGGTGAAATATACTAATGGACAAATACTTAGTGTTACAATAAGCATCAGATTGCCTTTCACAGAGATATTTGGCATCATTTAGGCATATGTATAAAATCACAAAAGAAAAAGTGCAAAATAATCTACAGCCACGATACACGCGGCGCTCGGAAGAAAAGCTCTCAGGCTTTAACTTAAAGCGCAGTGTTGAGGAGCTGAGTGCGAACATCTCTTGCTCTACGATCATGAATTCTTTAGATGTGTCAACGCTCCGAAAACCACTATGCTTCACATCATTGCTCATATATCGAGATACGTACATTGTAAACACTTGGAGCACACGACTGCATCCGGTATTTCGAATAAGCCAGATATTGGGCAGCTTTGTGTTCCGCGGTCAAAGACCTAAGCAAAGAAACAATTGTGTGCAACAGTGGGTAAAACGAAATACACAAGTACTTTTACATGTCGTTTCCCCTTGGTTTAACTGCCTGTTTTGCTCGATAGGAAGATTCAACTCGGCTTGCCAGGCTTTTTTATACTCCGTGAATAGCACAACGACAGATATAGAGGCTGATGCACGAGCGCACATTAGGGTCTTTGCTAGTGGGTTGTTTCCGCCACCCGCTGCAGCTTAGTCGCGGTGCATTGCCATCTTCCTGCAGCTCTTGCCAGACGCGCAATAGAACAAGCGCAGTCGCTTTTTTTGTCCAGCTGTGCTCGCCGAGCGAAGTCGCATTTCATGTCAAAAAACACTTGTGTGGCTCAGCCGCTAGCAAGTCCAACTGCGGATAAAATTCTGAGCCGCGTAGACATTTCAAGCGCCAAGTGATGCAGAAACATGAACTTTGGCGTCAGCTGCCTTTATAGTTTCTCGTTTTGCGAGCAAGGGCGTTTGTTATACAGAGCAGCAGTGATTTCGGCAAATCTATGCGCCGTGCTGCACGAATTGAAAGCAAGAAATACTTCCCCTACGGAACAAAACCCACTCTTTGCGACAGTGGGCTCTTCCGCTTCTCTTTATATTACATATATGTTCGGATCACAGCACTTGATCACAGTTCAATACCGCGACTGTTCAACTAATGTGCATCTTTGGATGACTGGATGCTAAACACCTCCATATGACAGTTTGCCTAAGTACTAGGGAGGTTAAAGAACGCAACCAGTTTTCTGAATAAATTATATTCCAAAGATGAGCGCCCAATATTCTTATGTACTTCTGCAGAAATTCTGATTAATGAATACGTGAGATCCTAACATGCTTGTTAGATGACTTATGTAGAGACGGGTCCACTGTTACAGGGAACACTTGCGTGCAGGGCATATTTAGATTTCGCTCTCTTGCAAAAAGATAGTGGCTTACATTTGCATAACACTACTGGTGGTTGACAGTTATGCCTCTTTTTGACAGACTCGTGCACTGCATGAACAATGTTTCCCTGTCCGCTTGCTCTTAGAGGGCCAGCAAAATGAAAGGTACTCGTTGGAGTGTTCCCTTTAACAGTGGACCGTACTGCACATATCTTAGAGAATTCTCATTTCTTTGGGTGATTTTCTTCGCATAGGAATATAAACAAGTTTTCCCCAAGTTTTTCAGGAAATGTCACCAGAATTGGGAAGCAAAATTTTCCAAGTGTGGCTCAGTTGTAATGCATAGCAGTTACAGCATATTTGTGGACGGTAGGTGCAATGTAGGTTTGGAACAGCAGGCCACAATCTGGTCCAATAGCACGCTTTTTGGGGATTTCCGCAATGTAAACTACTTGAATATTGGCTTTGCAGAAGCATATAAAAAGAGTTTTTCTTGGCTCGAAATAGCACAGTGAAAGTGTCACATGCAAAGTCACTGATTGGTTTTACAAGGTATCCAGCTCTACAGACCAGACAAGGATATGCGAAACAGGGCGACGAAGCAACGGCAGTTTCTGTCAGCTGCTGCAGCTCCCGGACTGCAGCCTCAAAGAAGAGTCGGAGCCCGCTCCTCCACATCAACATAGGACACTTGGGCATTGTCGCTGGACGCTAGACAATTCGGTCTAGTTCATCCATCACTGCTTTTGCGTCAAAGAGATAGTTGTCACGGCACATGCATCTGATTCTGTCAAAGACGGCTCCAGGGAGATCAATGTTGACCTGTACATGGGAATGCAGCTCATACTGCCCATTTAGAAAGAAGTGCATAGTTGGTGCTGTCGGCTTATACATAAAAAAGGAACCTTCAAATTTATTACTGAAAGTCGTCATTCCTACATGATGCGTTTAAGTGTTGCTGGGTTTTTTACATGACACCTAAACTCAAATAACAGCTACAAGAAGCAGATTTCGTTTCGTAGATAATGGCTTACTTTCCCCTATTTCAGCAAATGCAGTGCCGTGGATTTAAAATCATTGCTTTATTGCCCGTTAAAGAAGTGGTAAGAGTTCCCCTTCTAAACGCGAAGGAGAGAGGGTCTTGCGAGTTTTTTACTGAACGTGCGCAGTCGCACCAATTCCCGACCGAGAAAGTACTTGCGTCCTACGACGCAGCTTCATTTTTCCAAGGTGTAGACGGACACACATACTGCCACTGGCGTAGTACGTACCAAGGTCATGACATTGTTATGAGATACGCCGATGTCTTCATGATCGTTGTATTTACGTCCATCTTAGGTAATGTTTTTTTTTTTTCAGGCACTACGGCACTACGAGTTTATTGGTTGCATCAAGCGGCCATTTGCGATCGCGATAGAGTGCAGCCCTCTTTTTAACATAGTGACCGTGATCGGATGCTTTTCTCACCTTGCAAATGTAAGCCAATCACGATCGTGTTAATTTAGTCCGGCAAATGATGTCAGCCGAAAGCGCAGCGCGTGACTACCATAATAGGCGGCATCGCAGTTAGCGTCTAATCAACGGTTATTCTTTCCTTGCAAATGTAAGCCAATCACGATCGTGTTAATTTAGTCCGGCAAATGATGTCAGCCGAAAGCGCAGCGCGTGACTACCATAATAGGCGGCATCGCAGTTAGCGTCTAATCAACGGTTATTCTTTCCTTTTGTTCAGGCGAGGGGATTAGGCTTCAATCAAATCTCTGGACACCCGAACTGCTTCGGCCCACGCAAGAAGCCGTACCACTCACTCATGCCAGTAATGGTGACGGACGCCCGCACTGACAATTGGCTATGCACCATGGGGGCAATGGGTGGCGCATTGCA